>NC_089149.1:7048301-7308301 GCF_009819655.1 Sylvia atricapilla
CGCTTTTCTCCCCCATAATCTTGACCAAGGTATTTCATTTGGCTTTCCATTGAAGTTTGAAATTTCAAAATAAATAAAAAAACTTTCAGAATGCCCCTCTTCTAACTCACTTCCACACTTATATGGTAACACCATTGTTATCAATGTAATAAGATTAAACTGAAATTGCCTGTATTGGGTTAGATTTTGCTGAAGAAAGCAGCTTGTACCCAAAAGCATACTTGCTTTTTTCAAGCTGTATCAGCTAATCTAATAAAAGACACCATTTTCACAAAACTCTCTTTGCTTATGCCCATTTCTCATATCCTCCTAAATCAATAAATAAAGTTAAGGGTATCTAAAAATAAACCAGGCTTGTTTTGTGGCAGGTTCCCAGGCACACCCTGCAAAATACCCTAAGAATCTGGCTATACATCTGCTCAGCACTACTTCATCTGGGAGACAACTGCTTGGAAGAAAACCAAGGCAGAGACAAGGACCTGATTTTTTTTTTTTTTCAGAATGTAACTTTTCTCACTTTGCATAAAAGAGTTATTTATGTACCCAGTGCATCCTAGAGCCATGTAAAATGGTGTGGTAAATTGTTTACTGATTCCTTCCCTAAGAGCATAACTGTTTCGAGCAGTACAATTTCACACACCACCTGATACTGCAGATGTATTTCATTCTTGTGTGCTTGATCTGTACTGAACATTTCAGTATTGCTATAGATAAATGAAGTACATGGCAGGTAAAGAGATTACAAGCACATTTCTTCAGTGCAAGCTGGAGGCTTTCAAGAAAATATCTCTTAATGATGTGTTGACAAATCCATAGTTCTACAGTTATTAAGGCACTATTCCCTTGAATTTCATACAATGTGATGAAAATATTCATACTTGTATCTAACCTTTCATTCCTCATCTGAACACCTAGGATTCTGAGCTGTGATTACCACCTTAAAAATGCTTATTCTGTAATAATTTGCATGGAAAAGAAATAATGAATTCACAATATTTTACTCTTTTTTTTTTCCCCTCTCCCTTCTTCAGTTTCTTAAGTGAATGTCACATTCTACGGGAATGTCAGAAAATTTATAAGTCCTCAAAATGGTTCATCCCCAACTGTTGATTTAATGCCCATTATTTGAAATCAAAGTATTTCTAGGCCACCACAGTAAACATGAGATTAGTGTGGTGCTGGGGATGTTCTTAATCACCAGGGACTGCAAAGTACTTCAGAAACCTGAAATTTCTTTGGGTCATATAGTGACTGCCTTTGGAGTGAGAGAAATGCCCACCCAATGACACTGACAGAGATTTGGCAGAATAAATCTCAGAAGATATTCTTCTATTGAACCTCCAGCATGCGTTGTCCTGTTCCAGAGACGTTGTTTGAGATTTACAGATGGAGTGCTGTCCTTACAGGTAGTGTTAGAGGTTCTGAAATTCTTATATCTCCTTCACTAATTGGTCCTTAGAATTCAAAATCAGATTATGATGTGAGTGCAATTAGTCAGGATCTAAACCAACAAAGGACTGTTTCATTTCGCATTGACCACTGGAGCAACTTGGTTACTATGAACTAAATGAGAAATCTACTTTTATCCTCGAAAAGGGTACTGAAACACTGTTTCCTCTAACAGTACTTCAGACAATACAAAAGACAAAAAACCTTTTACAAAACAGTCTCCTTGAAGTTGCTTGTGCTTTTTTCCCCTTTGCACGTGTTCAGAGATAATCAAACCCCTCAGGGAAGGCAGGTTATCAACTCCCTCCATGAAGAACAATCTTATATCTTTAATCGTTCTCGCCTATGTGAAAAGTAGGCAACCTGGAGGGAAAACAGCATGCCTTTACTGGTTTCAGATCCAAACATTTATATTAGTGCCTGAAGATTGGTCTACATTTTCAGTTTTCTCCACCAGCATTCAGACTTCTGTGAAGTAGAATGAGCTCAGTTGGGGAAAACATAAGTTTACAGAGTGTCAGCTGAACCTTTTCTTCTTTTAAATCTACCTCAGTGTACAGTAGGAGGAGAAACTTTTCCCTAAAATAAGAAAAAAAGAGTGTTTACATTGATATTGTAATTAAAATTATAGCTGTCTCCCAATTTCTCTGCGAGAACCCTCTGGAAAGTGTTCCCCTACATATAAAATATTAAACTGATGAAATCAAGCTTACACTGCATTATATGAAGTGAACATTTGATAACTCCTCTGTGAGAGCTTTCAGTGCTATTGCTCTCAGATTGTGCTTAACTTTAATATAAATGATGGCAAAGTGCTGCCGTGGGTTTTACCCAGTGTCTTCAGAATCTACGACATTGCAATAAAAGAAATGTGTATAATCTGTTTTCTATGTTACTAATAAGCTACATGAATCCATGGAGTTGTTGAGAAATTGGCTGATTTGGGTCTGACCTACACCCAGCAGCAGGACTGAGGTCACTGCACTTTACCTGCTTTGTGTGATTTCTGCCAGACCAGGAAGCAAAAAGCTCTAATTGCCTGCTCTTCCCCGGTGACCTGGAAACCTGTTGTGCTGGAAGATATGATAAATATAATACAGGCACAGTTTGTGGAGGGGAAACCTGAACTGCCAGTGCTTATACTCAAGTTTCCTCTCTGCTCCCTGCTCTGGGGATCCAACAAGCACAAGGCAAGGAAGAAAAAGATGGATCATGGATAGCCACAACCTTGTGCTGTAAAGCATCAGTTCTCACTTCTCTCATTAGCAGCAGTGATCAGTGGTCAGATATCAGCATCCTCATTAATTCACCCTCTGTCCTGCTCCTTCCTCTGTGATTTGCACTTGTGAAGCAACTCACCAGCCCTTGCTGCTCATTGAAAATATGATGTTCCCATTTAACCAGCAAGGGATATGGGGTGCTTTGCATAAACATTGTTAGGTGCTTGTACGCACTTACAAGGCAATAATCTGACTGCAGCTATTATCCAATTAAACTGACAGAACATGACAGGAATAATAATATCAGTGTAATAACTCCAAGGGAGAAGGTGTTAGTTAAACACTGTCTATATCCCAAACACTTCTAAAACTTCAAGAGTTAAGGCGATTTTAATTTTATGTTTATTTTAGGAATTACTTGGTACAGTAAGGTGCAAGTCAGATACCACTGTCAGAGTTCACAAACACAGAGGAGGCCTCATAATGAAAATTATGCAAAATAAATCCTGATCAAAGTGAATTTTTTAACTTTTATCTTTTTCTGCTTTTCCAAATGTGAGTTTTGATCAAAAACAAATGATCAAATAACACAGATTCTGATCCAATCCTATGGCATGAGCTGATACTAATTATGGCATTTGTGACATTTATGTAAGAGTGGAGCTCACAGTTGTGTAAGGGCCAGGTTGATTGACAGTGTAGCATCTGAGATTTTTTTTTTATTGCTGTGCTGAGCAGGTCAGTTTGAAAGGTAATTTGGTTTGTACTGGGCTTCCAATTTAGAAATTGTGCTGGAGAGGAAACTGAAATTGAGAAACCACAGTTAGTTGACTGTTTGGCTGTGTTTGTTAAGGGGATTGGGAAGAATGTAAAGGGAAAGGACTTCCCTCTGATTTTCTGCTTCTCTGTGACACTGCACATCTGCTCCACAGGGACTTGATCAGTGGAAAAATCCTGAGCTTTGCTGGAAGCTCCCACCTGCCTCACGAGCTCTGTCTGTGCCCGTGGTGCTGCTGCCCAGCCCTGCTCCCACAAGGAACCATCCAAAGTCCTTCTGATCTACCAAGATTAATCTGCTTTTAGGACTATACAACTGCTTTTGTCCTTGTGTTGGGCCCTCCCTCCTCAGGACCCCAAGCCCACCACTGATTCTGAATCCCAGGATTTGGAGCACTATATGCCAGTGTAGACAGTAATGAGGAGGGTGCAGGACATCCAGAATATCACTCATGGAGCTCTGAAAAGCAGTCCATGCACAGAAGATGGACTAATGACTGAAGAAGATAGAAATGTTCCTTTATGTCTTTGGGACTTCTCTCATCCTGTTAGATGAGCTCCCTGTGCACAGATTGTCTCTGATACACGGTCCAGTACAATGTCTTGAAGAATTTGCATAAACATTAAATAAGCAGCTCAATGCAATGTAGTAAATGACTATTTGAGGGAACAAAGCCTCAATGTGATGGACTTTCTGGCTTGCAGTGACAGATCTGATGTCATGCTCTGTGCTAGAGTAGTTACATTGCTTTGTGCTGCTGGCACAGAGAGATCCCAAGCACCTCCATCAGTAGGGAAGGCAGGAATAGCTTTGAGAGGAGTAATGTTCCCTCCAGCATTAAATTAGATTGGACCCCTTGGACAACTGTTTCTGTTGTTTGTTTTTAGGAGACAACTGGGTAGATTTTAGGAATAACAAATTACTAAGAGCGAGGTTCAGTCCCACAAGGAGGTAATCTTAAGTTCTGTTTGTTGGTAACAGGAGTTGGGCACAGAAAGCAGAAGCTGATGCTGACTGGTAGCAATAAGTGTCTTTAGTTGACTGGTATAACTTAAGCAGGTATTTTGAGACATACAATCACTATGGACTCTTACAGACACACTTTTTGTCAACATTCATGTCTTTAAATCTCCAATGTTCACAGAGTATCAGTGTTTTCCAGATGAATGTTATGTAGGGAATAAACCCTCCCTGTGTCCTAGTCTGAGGAAAAGGTATGTCAAATAAATTCTTAGTGACAAATCTGCATCGAGCACTAGACTGCTTCTGATTTTTTCCAGACAGCATCACTTATTTTTTTGACAAAAGAAACTGCTGAGAATGGCTAAGAGAGCAAAACACACATATCACCCAGAGACATCAGCACAGTCTACCTGCCCTCTGCTGACTGCTTGTTTTCACATAATTCTGCATATTTTTGCATAATGGGCATGCTATAATTTCCATGAGTGTATTTTCAGTTTAGAGATTTTAAAGCAAAATACTTTCTTTCAGCTATGAAAAGCTTTTCCCAAAATTCTCATTACCATTAATTCAGTGCTGGGTTATACAATTAGGAATAACTAATTAGACAAAGCAGGTAACAGTGCCAAAAACACCTCCACCATGTGCATTTGAAGTGAATGATGCATCCTGTTTAGCTGGGAATGCACTGAGGAATGCAGCAGCTTGTCTGTCTCTTGTTTCTGTCAAGATCACTTGGCTTTCTGAAAGATGTATTTTGAGCACAGTCTCCTGGGCTCCACTGAGGAACTGGAGTCTCATTCTTTGGTTTGTGCTACTGCCACTGGAGTGGTCGCTGTCCTCTGCCACCTTCTGAATCCTGGGAATTGTTTGGAAGCCTGCAAGCTAACACAGGGTGAAAGCCTGTCAGGGACCATTACGGCAGCCTAGCAGAGATTATTACAGTCCAGCATCCAGGCCCTTCCCCTGACCTTTTACCAGCATAAATAAAACCTGTAGGGTAACAGCATTTAGCTTAATTTCTCAGACTTTGTGCTCAAGATTACTGCCTGGAGGTTGTTAGCCATGTATGAGTTATTATTTTTAAAAGAGGCTATATTTTGAAAAATGAAGCTTGAAAGCCCTTTGAGGCTACTTTAATGCATCTGCCTCCTAAACCTGAGAGGTGGGAAAACACTGCATGTTATGCTGCTTTCTCTGCTCACAGCTCGGGATTGCTTTCCATGACTTGGTGGTTTTGAACCACTTTTAAAGCAAACAGACAATGTTTTTCAGAAAGATTTATGGTAAAATTGCAGTATACTGGAGCATCAGAATGAGGAGGCAGAAATGTTAAGACTTGCAATGGAAAATGTAACTTGTACATTTGATTAAATTGCTGACCGCGAACAGGTTTGTGTTCCAAAAGCAGGAATTTGTCAGACAGACAGTTTCCTCGTGGGCGACTGCTGGAGTTTTCTGTAGATCAACCTCACTCACATATGGCATGGGCTTTCTGGAATTGCAAATGCCATGTTTCCTTCAGGCGCTGGCTTTTGGAAGAGGGAAGGAACTGACTGAAGAACAAAGGCAGCATTATTGAGTGGGATTCTGGAGCCAGGGATGGCTGTTTGCACAACCCAGCAACAGGCACTTCACAGCTGCAGCAAGGGGAATAGTCTACATTTGCTCTGCCAGGGAGCCTGCTGATTTCCAAGGCACCCAGGGAGCTAATTTAGGTACTGAAACTTAGGTGTACAGGTTCTGATGTGTTTTACCTCTCAGTCTGCTGTGTAGAACTGAAAAGTGACTTCCTTCTGTAGCTTTTACCATTTACAGGATGGAGATAAAACTACTGACCTGATTTCCAATGACATTCTGGAAATAAGTGAGAACTGTTCAAGATGACTCTACTGACAAAGCCTCACATGTGCAAGAAGGGCAGCAGGTACACCACTTGTCTCTGCAGCACCTCAGTGACCCTGGTGATTGCACACCAGCCTCTACCACACCTGGGCTCCCCCTTCTGCCACTCATTCCTTACTCCTGTCACCATTTTAGGGCAGAACTCTTTGACCCCTGTCACACCTGCCCTTCTCTGCCTGTGTATGAACAAGAAGCTGTGTGTATTTATGTCAATTTTTTTTTAAGTGATTATGGTGATACTGGTAAAAATGGAAGAATTAAGGGCACCAAAACCTCATATTTACAACACAGCCACAGACCAACAAAATCAGTGAGGGCTTTTTTCTTTTGAAGGGCCTGAGTCCCAAAACACCTTGGAGGAGACCACAGAGCAGTGTACATAGGCCATCTGTCTACAAATCTACTGGCTAGGGTAAAATTTTGCAATAATTCTCCTATTACGTGCAATGTAGCTTGAGGCTCCCCCACGTATTTTTCAAAAGACACTTAAATCTTAGGTGATTTTAGTTTTCGTTGCATGTATGTATGGAAAATAAGGAAGCCTTTGTAGTTCCCTGGTGAGTGCCTGAAGACCTGGGAGCCATGGAATTAAAGACATTCCCTCTGCAGATTTCTCAAGCTGATGTCTTGCCCCAACTTCCATTTTGTTTTTCTCTCTCAGTATCTCTTTGCTCACTACTGCCAGCCAGAAAAACAGGCTGAAGCTCACTAAGATGAAGTAGCTGGGTCACGCCAGAAAGTGCTGATGTGAGCTGTTTCTTAACAGGTTGAGCTGTTATTTTCCCTCATAACCCTCTGGATGTGCTGAAACAATAGATTTTTTTTTTAGTGTAGGAAAGTATATGCATCTTGGACTAAAGCTATGGATGTACAGAATTATTTTTAATGGTGCAGGATTTAGTATTTCCCGTCCTATGCCTTAAAAACTGAATAACCTGCTAGTAGCTAACAAGTCCCACTATTTTGAGACATTATGTCAGATTATATCAAAGGATCTAAGAGAAAAAACACAACACATGAATTTAACCACATGATTGATCTGTCTCAGATGGCTTGGTACTGTCCCTGAGGTGTTTTTATAAAGAGAAGAACCAAGGCACAGAGAACTTCAAAAAACAGGGGGCTGTTTTTACAGGCACAGTGAACTTTGTGTCTAGTGAGATTCACTTTTCAAACACCTTAGGATCCCAATAAAAGCTTTTTGGTGTATGCCAAGCCGGCAATACACCAATAAATACTGGTATGAAATGTTGATTTCCTGTTGATTTGCTAACTCTGTGGTCTGTATGGTCTTCCAGTATGACACTAAAAGTTTGTGTTGAAGACAGAGGGGTTAATAAGAAAATATTAAAGTCCATACACAGAGAAGAATAATTTTTAGAATTGTTTTGGAGATATTCTGTTGTTTACTGGTAGTTTTGGATTGATATCATAGATTATCTCCTTTAATTTTATATTTTTGGTTATGTATATAAAAGTACAAAAAAGCTTGTTCTTTTACAAGCCTGCTTTTTCAAAATGCATTTAGAATTTTAGCCTTAGTGATTACCTCTAGTGAAGATACAGCTATTGATTTTCTGGGGACAAGAGTACTCTTATTATGTAGAGGTTACAGTCCTACAAATTTTCATAACAACACAAAATATTTTTCCATTATAAGTCTGGTAGGAAGGGAGAATGGAAATTTTTTTCATTCTCTTTCTGTGACCTTCCAAATGATTCTGTTTAATCCTGCATTTATCTGCCTGAAGCATTAGTCATACAAGTTGCCTATTTAGAAAAGTTCTTTACTTCTTCTATAGAAATGATCTAAACTTCATGTGAAAACAGATTTTGATTGATTTCTCTAGTTCATTCTTAAACATACCATTGGAGATTAGTCACAAAGTTAAAGCCACATTTACCAAGTAACTATGGCTATAGAGTATGTTCAGAAGTACTCGGGTTGGGAAAGGTTCCTTACAGAAATAGCTTTATTTCCCACAAGGCTCACATTATCTTCCCAGTTCTACATGAAAACTTTACTCTTTAAATACACTTCATATTTTAGATAAAGCGAGAAGTCTTTCAAGACACTTGCACTTCAGATTGCTGTACTGATAAAATATATAGGGATTTATTTTAAGAAGTTTGAGGACGGTGCAGCCTCTGCAGTGTGAACTGCAGCAGTTGTGGCCTTGCCCACTCACTGCCACCAGCTCAATGTGCAGATTTGATGCCAATAACCAGAAAGTTCCCCCAGCTGCAGACTGGCAAAGAGAGTCCTCTGCTCAGTGCTGGCGTGTTTGAAAAAATGGTTGTCTTCCTTCTGGCATCTGCCCATTCTAATTTTTCCTTAGGGCTTGGAGCACCAATATATACAGGATCCACAGCTTCAAGTGAAAAGATAAAAGGTTGTGTCTCATGGCAGGGTACTTTGTTGGAGCCAGTGGAAATTTGCTATTTCTTTCCACTGCGTAGTCACTGATGTATTGGTAAGGCTCAGGCACTGAATTAACTCCAGCCACTCCATACAGAAAGCATTTTAGGCACTATTTTTTTCGGGGGGGAGGTGATGGAGTGAAAATGGAGTGAAAATAGAGTGTAAGTATTTAAAGGAACATACACTATTGCTCAGTAAAGTGATTTTTTTAAAGGACATCTGTGTTTTGTTAACTCACACACAGCCCTGAGCAGTTCACTCTGACTGAGCTACACGGGGCACCCTGGCAGAATCCAGCAGGTCTGAAATGCTGGGAATCACAAATACCTCACAGCCTGCCTGGGTTATTAACATATCCCATTCAGTTTTTGTGAAAACCCTTCAGTATAACCTGGTTTGCTGAGCTGCCAAAATGGTTTTTAAATAACACTGATGGATGGCATTAGGAGACCGGGCTCCCTTAAGCAAAACACCTGGCACTCAGTAGCCATTGATAAAGCTTTTATCATCCAGCCATACAATTTCCAGTATTTTTAACTGTAATTTCACCCCTAATTGTAACAAAGTAAGCTTTAAAGAGAGATTCTCTTTCCCTGGGAATTTCCAGGTAACAACTGACACCATTCTCCCTGCGGAACTGCTGCCGTGACCCCCAGCTGGAACCGGTCACAGGGCAGGACACAGACTGACCTCTGCTGTGCCCATTGGGACACTCTGGGAAGAGCTCTGCTGCCAAAGCAAAGGGTCAAACATTCAGGAGCTCCTCCACCAGCTTCCAACCACGGCACAATAGGCACAGAAGGAACGACATTGCTGCCGAGTACTCAGGGGACCCAGGTGAATCTTCAATCAGCTAAATGTGACATTACTGCCACATCCCAAGGGACCCAGGGATCCAGACCCTGACAGTCTGCCCTGACATGTAACTGGCCAGAATTCTTCTCTGGGACTTCACTGCTGGCATTCCCAGCTGAGGGGACCTGAGTGGATTTGCTCACGCAGTGAGCAGAATGATGTGTCTTGATTAAGGCTCATTTGAATAGCTTTGTTTTGAGTAAATACAGCTGCAAGGGAAAGGTGCAGGCACACAGTCTTGTTGGTGAATTATTATCAACTTTTGTTGCTGGATAAATACAAATAAAGTACTTGGGAGAAAAAAAAAAGTTGTTGGTCAAAATGTTAGAAATTCAAGGCAAGGCACGGCTTTAGGTAAGTCAGGCTGACAGCACCCAGGCAGAGATTCATTGCACTAAGCTCTGCTGAGTCTGTTCTAAATAAAACAGGTAGGCTCTGCTTTATAAACAAGTGGATTCATCTACTGAGTCCTTGAAGAGAGATTTTTTTTTTGCCTTTGTATTGTCATGAAGATATAATAGAAAAATCCCCTAAGTCCTAATCCAGCATTAAAAATATATGGTAGATGTATTTTGGTTTGAATTAATGATAGTGAATAATTTCTCTGAAAGGAAGTAAATGTCATACTGTCTGAAATATATAAGCTTCTAAAATTCAGTATTTCCTAGCTGATTGATCCAGATAAATATTCAAGTATTTAGTAATGTACTTTTCAGGCAAGATCACTCTATTTCTGTTTTATGTGTACACAATGTACACAAAATATTTCCAAATCAGCACACTTAATTTTGGTATTAGTTTCACAGAAATTACTACTTTTTATGCCAAGAAATGAGAAGGAAATTAACCCAAGAAACTGGTGTCTTCATGGAGTTAACAGGCAAGAAATGATTTCAGAGAATGCAACTGGAAAGCATGAAATACTGTTTTAAGTGCTGGGATTATTGGCTTGGTTGTCATAAAGCAGGGGTAGTGGGTGATACTGGATGTAATTTCCACTGAACAGGGAAATGATAAGTTGGTGGTGGAGTCAATGCTTGACTTGATTTACCTTGATTTACCAGCACAGAACAATTTCTCCTTTCAGCCTCCCTCTGCTCCTTTCTTGGCTTCTAACATTCTCCTGGAGAGAGGATTGTCTTCAGCTGTAGTCTGTTCAGTGTCTTTAAATATTGATTCTTCTTCTTCCCGAATCAGGACACATGCTAACCTATTTCTTTCACTGACAAGTACAAACCTCCTTGTCTTCTGCTTCCATTCTCAGTGTGGGTAAAATGGTACTTCCATGTTTTGCAACTGGTTGAATAACCTTCTTACCTTTCCTTATTATAAGAGAGGAGTTTCTGATCTGTAGCCTTGTCCACCTCACTGGACAGTGATGTTAGTGAGAATTGTTTTCAGGCTTAGAGACTGTCACTCCGTTGTGTTAATTGGAGTGTAAAAACTTTCATTGCCAGGAACTTTCTGAGAAAATGCTAAAATAGCTGAGTGATCAAACCATCTCAGAGGAGGCAGGACTACATTTTGCCTACTGTAACATAGAGATACGCACTCCTGATAGACATGTGAATAGATTTTAAATTTTCTCTGCAGAGCAGCCCTCCTGTTACGTGACCCAGCTGTTTTTTCTAAGAGTTGATCAGAATTCCCTCCCACAAGACTAGAGGTGAAATCCTGGTTCCTCCAGAGGCAATGGACACTTTTACACTGTAAGCTCATTTTGTGCTGTGTAGAGCAGGAGGCTGCTGATGCCTTGAGGGTTTTTCCTCCAACTCCTCAAACTGCCACTTTTGTCCACTGTAAGTGAACTGGAAAACTGAGTTGGGAACAAGAACACACTTTTGACTGATTCTTTCATGTGTTTTACACAGCTCCCGAGTTAGCTGCATGCTTCATGCCTACAAATGTAATTTCAAGCCTTTTCAGCTTACCTGAGAATTCTAAAAATATTATCTGCTTTATTATATTACTCTAAGGTAGTTTCTAATGTATTTTGTGTGTGTACAAAAGAAATATTTTGTTGATGCTAAGAATACTTTGAACAGTCTGGAGTATCACTGCAGCAGTATCTTGAGCAAGTGACAGTAGATTCCCCTTCACTTAAATCTTTAGGCTTAAAATAAATGCTTTTCCAGAGTATGTGCTGTTCTCACTCACATGATGATCTTGAAGATCAATTGTGTCAAGTGTGTGAAGTCCATCGGCCTGTATTATGTTACAGTTCATAAGACAGGTCAATAAATGGATCCTTCCAGCCTCAAAATATGTCAAGGTGTTAGAACACACTTTGTTTTGTAACTTCAAGTGTGGTCCAAATGTCAAGAACATTTGCTAGTTTTGCTATTAGTTGTGCACCTCGGTGTATGTTTATTTATAGACTTTTCATCGGTACAATGTTGTAGTTCAATGGGAGCTTCTGCCTGGTTTTGTCTCCAGCTGCCCACTACACATTTGTATATAGGTGAAAACTTAAAAGTAGTAAAAAATTTCTGGATTATCAGTTTCATTTTTCCAGGAGGCTGAGGTTCTAGAGTAGCTAATATGTCTTCATTTCCCTTACAGCTGTTGTTAAATTGGATTAGAATTTAATTCGCAACTCTTGTGTTTTCTCCTTTCTCCTTTGGGACCAACCACATGGAAAATCATAAAATAAAATACCTTGCTTGCAGCAATGAAATAACTTTCAACAAAAAGGAAAGTATTGAAGCAACTTTACTAAGTGACTAGAATTGTTCAAATGAATTACAAATGATATCTAAATGAAATTTTAGAAGAGGCTGTCTAAACCTACTGAAAAAGAACATGTTTAGTGAAGCTCTACCTCTCAGAAGAGTAGAGCAGAGTACCACTCTAATCAAAGAACAATTAATTAATTCATTCTTCTACACGTCAAATGATTGACTAGAAAAGAAAATCCTCCATGAAGATGAATGGTATGAAAAGGAAAATACTAAGCAAGAATCTTTTTTTTTTTTTTTTTTGGTAACAAGCAGAAATTTGCAGAGAGAGAAACTCGGGTTTGCTCTAGAAAATAAACCACAAGTAAACAGGAAGTGGTGGCTGAGGGCTGGTTTATGGCACCCTTACTCCAAGAAAAATCTTACTCCATTAGCAGCACCATTAAATCCAGCAGTGCTACTTGTACAAAAAGCTCATTTTTGTTCTTTTGAGTTGTCACAATCTGACGCTACAGGGATATACTTTGTAAGACAGCGATGAAATGTTTTTCCATCGCTGCTCATCTGCACATTCATAATACATCAGAAATACCTTTTTTTTTTTTTTAGCTCTGTATCTATTCTTGGCTAGGAGGTTTTGAAACAGAATTCACACAACATCCTGCATCCCTGATGTTTTGTTCCTACCGCTCCCCAACTGTATCTGTCTGCACGTACCATTTCGTTATGTACATCTAAGCACTGACGTGGTCAAAAGGTTAATACGTTGCAGGGGAGGAGGAGTGGGTTCCCAAAAGGTTATGAGCCTCCCTAAGGACTTCACAGCAGCCATGATACCTATATTCCTTTTAGATGGTAATACCTGGCAACACGCTCGCATGCTTAAATTATTATATGTGCAATTTATATTCCCCTAGTTTGCTCTCAAAGCCTTGCTGTTCTGAAGCAATCTCCTGCTCAGTGACAGAAGATCCAGATCTCGCTGCTCAGCCTGTGAGTGTTTGGAAATGACCCTCTTTTTTTCAAAGGTGAGAAAACATTCTGATTCCTGCACCTTACAGTCTCTCCTGCAAGCTGCCCGTTTCTGACTCCCTTTTGCATTTCGTCTCTTTTACCACGAAAAATACAAAATCCTCTTAAACAATTTTCTTTCCCCCCCGACCCCAAACTTACCTTGCAGTATTTTGGTAGCATATTAGCTTGCACTGGACTTTCTTCCCTGGATGCTGGCATCAGAGTCCAAATGAGGTCATTAATCTAAAAGAGTGGAGTGGTCTCATGCCAGCCCCGGTTCCGGAGGGCGCCGCGCTCGGTCCTGTCCCCGTGAGCTCTGCAGCCTGTGCTGAGCCAGGCTCGGGGCTCCCACAGCAGGGCTGCTAATGGTCAGGAGTGCACAGCCTGAGCACTGCTGTGTCAGTAGCAGGAAGCTTTTACTGTGCCTGGGTTCCTGTCAGTGCTACTAATTCAATCACTTACATATGCAATAAATTCGCATGAAAAATTAACAAACACCTAACCAGCAGCAGAGCCCTCTGTTCAGTCTTTGTTTTTCCTAAAAAAAGCAACGTAGCTTTCCCTTAAAATGATTGGATTTAATGGTTCATTTCAGCATTTTGTGAAAAAAAAAATCTTTTATTCCTAAATAGCTTCTCGATATTAATCCATGACATTATTTTATTTAGCTTTTATTACTAATATCTTCCATCAGGTTCTCTTCTAATTACATCTGTATCATGCCTTGAACTAAAAGGGACTGAGTAGATGTCAGGGTGGGGTATAACTCAGCAGCTTGCAGTGATCTATTACACTCAAGATCTATTTGATTTGATTCTATTTTCCATCTCTAAGATCCACTACAGATAATTTTTGGTATCATTAGTAGTAATAGCTCTAAAGGCAGTGCAGCCTAAAGAGGAAAAAAGACCTCAGGACTCCTTTCTCCTCCTAAACAAGAATCCCTAGGGAATTGAGATCCTAGTATCACATCTTTCCCTATTACCTTTTTGAGAGATTGGTGATGCTCCCTGGAGAACTGGTCTGGGATTCTACAAGCAGTAGCCTACAGCTCATACAGTCTAACGACAAAGAAATGTGTTCAGAACTGACAATAACTTAAAGCAAAAGCTGCGGTCTTTAACAGCAGGTTCTGTTGAAACTGTCATTCCTAACACAGCTTGAGAAAGGAGGGTGAAGTAAATGTACACATCCTCTGCCCATGGGGCAGGCTGAGGTTTATACCAGCTGTTTAAGCAGCTGGTGACCACAGTGATATTCAGGATGCCTTTGGCATATTCCCTCCCCCATAGAAATGCTCCAGCACCTGCAGCCATGTGTGTCAACTGCCTGGGCCCTCTCACAGCTGCCTTTTGACACTCTAATAAACTGAAAATCACATGGGCAAGGATGTGCCCCATGTAATATAAAGGAATTAATCTTAAATTCCAGTGTCCACTAAAGTGCTTCCTCTGAATGTAGTCAGGGAGATTAAAGTAACTTAATTCTCTAGAAAATGCCTCTTTCTGAGGCCTTTAACTTTTTCATAAGACTTCCATCAGTCGTTGAGAAGGTTATCTCACTATGTTCTTCAAAGTTTCCAGTTGGTATGTGCGCTTGTGACCATGCTAAGATCCCTTCTTTGCTCTGTTTCTGGCAGTCTCCCCCTTTACGGCCTTAGAGTTATTCAAACCTGTTCTGCTGCTTTGCATGAACTCTTCTGCTTCATACCTTTTCACAACTCTGTATCTTGAGAAGCCACTTTGAGTATCTAGATCAGTACAGCAGTTGGTTGTTTTGCCATTGTTCAATACCAGTCTGCTCCTTGCCTTCTTAAAATTATCATATTATGTGTTATTAGACGTAGAAAGCCCCCCTGAAACCAAATCACCTTATTTTAGAAAAAATGCTAGGGGTAATGCATTGTAATTTTTTCTGCATTATATAAGAAAAATGGAGAAACCAGAATAAGTAAGTGTTGCTTTCACTGTAATCAACAGCAAATCCAGCAAGGTCAGCTTGTTCCTGAAGACTCTGCTGGTGTGGCCTAGTGCAGCAAACTGATTTTGTGGAAATCAAGAGTGGCCTCACAGTGCTTTTCCACTGGATCTATTTCTTTTGTTATGGATTTGGAGTACACAACAGTTATGAGGTAAAGCATTGAATGAATTGCATTACAGTTGATTAGCCAGACATAGATGGCATTAGACTGGGACACAGTGGTGCAAAAAAATCAGTTGTAGTTTCATAGAACCAATGGATAAAATCACAGTGTCCTATCTGCTAAAACACGTGTTCAACCAGCTCCACTCCTAAAACCCTGACCCCTTGCTTGGCTGCTGAGCCTGGCTCAGAATGGGATTTTCCTCCTCAGCCCCTGTGGCTGGGGCTCAGTTGTGCCATCCTGCATTGTGCTGTTACAGACACCCTGACTACACTTGGCTTCAGAGCTCCTCTGTTATTTTAGTTTTCCTTACCCATTCAGGATTCTCTGTGATACTCGTCTGCTTCTCTTCCCTCCCATGAAATATTGTTCTGTCCATGTCCTATCAGCAACATCCCAGGAGGAAGGGTTAAATTTACATGGCCAGGCTTCTATGTTTTGAAGAGACCCCTCAGGAATTTGGGATTGCATTATTGGTATGTATTTTCCAACTCCCCTACTAACTCAGTCATATGGAGGGTACTGAGTCCTGTACCATGCAGTCACACTCCAATTTCTGAGTGAAATCTGGCAAAAAGTTTGGACTCAAATATAAAAGTTATTTTTAAGATGATGTTTCATTTTTATAGGAATGAAATAGTGCCTTAGAAAATAAAAACAAAAGTGCTGTCCATAACTGTGTGGTATCTTTTAGCCTTCATGCTGCTATGGTTCTCTGCTGTTACTAAGTATTAATAGAAAAGTGACACAGAACAGAATTCTGTGGTGGATTTCCTCTGGAAACTACACTTCTCATATTTCAGAAATTATTTTTGCTGTCAATAAGCACAAATTCTAGGGACTGCACAGAACTAAAGCTGCAGAGAAACAAATAGTAACCAGATTGACTAAATAATTGCTTCTCCTCTTAGATAGTGAGAATCTGTAAACATAAATTATAGTAGAATTTAATGTCTGTAAAATTTATATTTTTCCTTTATTAAAATAATTTGAGAAGAAAAAAATCACAAGTGCAGTTGAACTTTTAAGCAGCAATTCTGGTTCCTTTTCAAGAAGTGTCAGCTATAAAGAATCAAAAAAAACCCAAAGACCACCACCAAAAAAAACTCCCATGAAAAGTTTAAAATTGTCTTTAACTAATGGAGTATTTTGTAAAATATTTGCAGTTCTTTGCTATATGTGTATTTAATTGTCAGCTGAAGTGGGAATGATAGTCATTGATGATCATCTCTATGGTTTCAAAATAAAATATACACTAGAACGTGTTATGTAAGTTTTTAACTTTAGATGAATGTAAATGTTTCTATTGTACCCCTTGCAGACTGCTGTCCAAAATAATGTGCAGTTGATAGCAACTACCTTCTTGTCTGAAATGCTAGATGGGATTTTAATTCTTAGAGCTGTTGTTTTAGCAAGAAAGACCAGAAAACAAAGACAGCCTGTTGGCAGTGGTATTTTGAAAGCATCATGCAGACACCATAGTTGGAAAATAATGATGGTTGTTTATTGTGTATTACTGTAAGCCAAGAATTCTATTTCCTTGTGCACATAGCTGTAAAAAAGCCACTAAAACCTTTATTAGTCCCGTGTTTTGTATTTGCAGATATGGCAACACTTTGTGCCTAGGTTTCAGCCAAACTGAGGTCTGATATTTGTGGTCTCTCTAGCCTGTGTCTATCGTGTCTGGTTGGCCACATCAGTAACATCTACTCCCTAGTTCTGCAAATGACACACAGGATGGAACGCGAGCATGTTTGTGTGCATGAAGGAATAGTAAATACTCGCTTGTAAATTGACATAAAATTGCTTTGCTTGGTGCTTAGCAAATACACAGAATCTATATGCAACAATCTGAATATACGATTTTTCTGTGATTATTAATGAGTCTGAGCCAATTATTTGGAGTTTTATTCCAATTTTTATTCTTGGTATTTGTCAGCGATTACTTGAGAAAAAGGCAGTGAAATTTGCTTTCTCTTTGGCAACTATAAAACACTTTGGAAATAAACATTTCTTTTTTTGTATAATGGCAAGAAAAAATACTTAATCCCCTGCTCAGTAAATCTAGTGATATGCTTTTGCATATCTTTGTCTAGCCAATATCCAGTGATGTCACCTATTTAGAAACTCTTTTGCTGGTGTGAGTCTTGAAATTCTGAGTAGCAGAGTGATGCTCAGTACACTACAGCACAGAACTGATAATGACCAAGAGCTGCAGGGCTCTAACGATATTATCAGATTGTGATGGAGTGTTCAGGGACATCTGTCTCCCTGATACACTGTGGGATGCAAATCACAGATATGAGATGGGACAGGAACTCCAGAAACCAGATCCTGAGGTACTTTTATGAGCCTGAATCAATCCAGAAATAATTTTCTGACTCAGTACAGAGACGGAGCACTGACTCTAAGATGTGCCTTTGTGATCCCTTCCAAAAGAACAAAAGTGAATTCAGCAGATTTTCCTGACTAGGACTGCAAATCAGAAAACTGAGTTCTCTTATTTAAGACCACATGCTCTAAATAATAACCAATGCATTTTGTTTCTGGAGCTCAGGAGAGAAAAGAGAGCTGGTGGTAGTATGGAAAAAGAGCTTAGTCTTGGCTCAGCCAACGTCAGGGAAAATAACCTCACTGGTTTCGATGTGTTTATATCCTCATGCACACAAAATTTGGTTATTATTGAAATACACTTAAGCTTCCTGTTACACAGTGTTGACACAGCTGGTGATTTCCAGCCCTCAGTGCCCACTTGCAGGAACATGAATACGAGATGGTGAAAGGCTTCAATGCCTCCAACAGAAACCATTGAGTTTAGCTGCATGGGGGAAATACATTTCCTCTGATTGTAAAGGTTTTAGATGAAGCAAAAACATGAGTTCAGCTGAGTGGGAGACTTGATAAGAAAGCTGGCAGAGAGAATATTCAAACTTTAGAGCTCAGCTCTACTCAAAATGATGTTTTGGACTTGGCAAAGTGGCACTAATTTGTCACTGCCTGTGTGGGTCCCTCAGCAGGAGGTTACTCAAGCTGTGAAGACAGTCAAGCCCCCCATAGCTGTAACAGGAAGGCTTTTGACTCCTTGAAGTTGAATATTTTGGTCTTTCTTAACTAGAGTCAGGGTGTGTTTCCGCTGAAGTCACAGAAATTAGAGAATGCAATTTCTGAGAGACTTCTGAAGACGACTTCAACGGGGTGACTGAGAGGGGACCTCGCTCATTTACAGAAATACCTAAAGGGAAGGGGTCAAGAAGATGGACCTGGCTCTTCTTGGTGGTACCAAACAACCAAACAGGAGGCAATGGGCAGAAACTGATGCACAGAAAGTGAACATGAGAAAGAACTTTCCTGTGCAGTGACTGTGCACTGGAACAGACTGCCCAGAGAGGATGTGGAGTGTCCCTCACTGGAGACACCCCAGAGCCACCTGGACACAATCCTGGTGGTTGTGCTCTGAGATGATCCTGCTGAGGCAGGGATGTTGGACCAGATGATCCCCTGGTTCACTCTCACCTGAACCATTCTGTGAAGACAAGGAAGGTGCTGTTCCTGAGTTACTGAGGTACAATCTTCTGCATGTCATAACCAAATCACAGGCAAGCATGTCATAACCAAATCTCCCAGCAACCGATTGTGTTTCATCTTTGAAGTAATTAATTTTTTTGCTTCCACTATTCCAGTTGGAAGGCTACTAAAAGTCTTGATTGCTCTAATGATCAGAAACTTTCTTCTAATATCCAACCTAAATTTATTCACAGCTGGTTAATATCCATTTGTTTCTGTGCCAGTTTTGTTCTTAGCTAATTTAGGTTTTTCCATATCTGGTGTTTATCTGCCTGATGCATTTACATGCTGTGATTATGGTCCTGCTGAGCTGTCATTCTGCTCAATGAAATAAGCCAAAATCTTTTGGTTTCTTCTTGTAAGATAGACTTTCTCTTCTCCTTGATCATCCTTCTTTGGACCTGTTTCCATGCCTCTCTTCTGTACAAGATTCTCAGCTGAAAATCTGCTATTGGCATTGTCAACTGGCACTGATATTTTCCTGACTATTCTGGAAAGAACTCTTCTAAAACTAGATCTGCATCTGTCTTTTTTATGGATGTATTTTATCGACAACTTACAGTCATTATGTATGTGCAAGTTGTTCTTCTCAGTAATTTCTAAATGATAGTCCATGGCTTAGGGTAGGCTTTTGTTATTGATGATCAGCACTATCCTGTAGTGTTAAATGAAATTATAATTTCATTGTTGAAGTACAGACAGGTCCCTCTGTACAGTGGCTGAAGCTCAGCAGTACTGAATGTTTCCCAATATTGATGATTTCCAGCACTGAGTAATCAACAAATACAGACACTGTCTTCCTGCTTCTGGTACGTTTATGGATGAAACATCAAAACCAACCCCTTCCAACAGTCATCCACAAAAATCTTCCCTATTAAACTTTCCTCAGTCTGACAGTTCTTCCTTTAGTGCTCTATTTTTTATTTCTCCATGAATGAGTTTCCTGCCTTCTTTACAGATTTACTGCTATTCTTTACTTTCTCCAGCTTCAATAATAATTTCTTTTGTAACACGGTAACAAATGCTTACCAAAGATCATACAGATCAAGTCAGTTATACCTCCCTGGCCTAAAACCCCAGTTTGATAAGAGAAAATGCTGTTGAGTTAGTCTGACATTATGTTTTCCTGATAAATTCAAATTGCCTTTTTTTTTTTATTTTATTTTATTTTTATTTGTGTGTGTGTGTGTCTGGGTTTGTTTAGTTTTCCTTCAAGTCTGTTCCCTAAAACTTTGAAGATTATAGATAGCCATATGGGTATCTGGGCTCTTAGTTGTCTTACCATTTTTCTCACCTTATCTTAAATCTGGTATATTTTCTGTTGTTCTGTTCACATTCAAAACTAGACTACAACACATTTTCTACCAAGTCTCCAATTTAATATAACGCATTTGTAATAGCTGAAGAATTCATGCTCTCTTAAACATTTTGGTTTTGCACCATAAATTAGGTTATCCATAATACAGATGCCACTTTGAGTATGTTTTGCTTCTCCTCCCTCTTTTTTATGAGATAACCAAAAAACTTCCAATGATTGTTTTTATATACTTTAATATATTTCTAAGATCTAAATAAGCTTTACTTTAGGCAACTTGTACTTTTTCCTTCTGCCTGTGAGGAACTATCTCCATTCCCTGGGTGTTCTCCACATTCTGTGTTAAGGCATAACTTCAACAATTTAATAATTGAAAATATTAGCTGTGATGCTTCTTAAATTTTTTTTACTCATTTTCTTTGGGTCCAGGTTCTTAATATAACCAATACCTTTGGTTTTCTATCTTTCCTGAGCAGCATGTAGTCCTTTTTTGTGAGTGCTACATGGATTATTGTCCTTTCACTATTTCCATATAATATCCAGCTGTCTTCTAATAATTATGATTTCTTTTGTTTGCACAGGTTCAGGCAATCCTATGCATCCCTTCCAGCTGTATGTAACTTGCCACATTGTGTACATTACCTGGATTGGGTAGAGAGGTAATAACAACAATATTTTCTTCTGTTCAGAACAAAACCAGCATTCACTCACTCAGTTTCCATACTTTTGCATTGTTTTCTCTGTTGTACATCCTAATTTCCCCCACTTCTTTTACCTAACATTGTTTCTTGTGTTCCTTTTAAAAAGCCTTCTTAAAATTGTCCTGGTTCTTAAAAGGACTATTAGACAACAAATAGCAAAAAATGTCATCTGCATCTCAAGCCTGCAACTGGAAAATTATATTCGTTGTTAAACTTCCATGAATGACAGCAGAAATAACCTGTCACTTTGATGAGACACATGTCAAGCTGTATTTTTTATTTCATTAATCATTTCTGTCACATTTCTGTCATTACTCCCATGACAATGGTGTCCAAGGCCATATTAAGGACTAAGTCCGTCTCCTACCTAACATAAATAATATAAATCCATTCTTTTGTTTAAGATATGAATTCCTTTTTTTTTCAGATTTTAAAAACTTCTGACAGATTATTAGCATATCAAAATGTGATGTTTACTCTCAGTTTTACACAGTACTCAGAAATACTAAAAAAAGCTTCTATTTATTATAGTCTTTGTTTATTCCTACATCAATATTAGCAAAATTGACCACAGGAAATTCTGTGAAGTTAAACTTTAATATTCAGCATTACTTATTGAGAACCATATTTCAATATTTCAGGGTAGGCTTAAACGGGCAAGTCTTTCCTCTCAACTGATTTTCAATTAACAGTGAATAAAGAGTTTCTGGACCTTTTATTGGTACACCTACTAGACAGTAAGTGCTGAATTTGAAAATGCATTTTGTGACATCTTTCCTGCCCCTATCCAGGAAATGCTGTATTCACTTGACACTGTAGCTTTGGAACCCAACTGCTGACATTGGGAAGACAGAAATTAATGTGAAAAAGGCTTAGAAGCAAATTAATCTGTTTTTTACAGTGTAATTTCAGATCAGATTCACTGATAAAAAGGTTAAGACAGCTGGCTCTAATGTTGGTGAGGCAAATTTAAAAGTTTGTTTCCTCAGCTTTTGAAAGTGATTGAAGTCTATAAAGCCAAATGATTGATAGTAAATGCATGTCAAAATAATTCTGAAGGTCTCATTTTTAAGTATCAGTGGACAAGAGCATCTGAATTTCTTTTATGTATTTCGTAACAGCAAACAAAGTCATAACGTAATCAAGAAATGTAATTTGTCTGAATTCATTGCACAGTATTTTCCTTATTACGCATCCTT
The DNA here is from genome assembly GCF_009819655.1 of Sylvia atricapilla. Lineage (NCBI taxonomy): Eukaryota > Metazoa > Chordata > Aves > Passeriformes > Sylviidae > Sylvia > Sylvia atricapilla. The sequence continues at coordinate 7,070,508 of NC_089149.1, forward strand.
TAGGTGTTGTTCTAAATGCGTATTTTATTGAAAAATGCTATCCAAAAGTGTTGGTAAGTTGTATTTAACATCCATATTGGGATAAGAGGTGTAGAAAGGAAATGATATGAAATGAACATGTTACCTTAAGACATGTTCTAGGACAAGTGAACATGAAGCAGTAGAGTGTTCCACATTCTACAGAGAAACTCACAAATATTTTAGCGTGGCTCTTTTCCTCTAGGGATTGCCAAGACAGAGAAGCATGTGAGAAAGGTGAGTTTATGGGCACAGGTCTACCCTGAAAAATGTTATAGACAAAACTCAGCCTTTTCTTTTTCAGGCTTCTTCCTTTCTTGTGGTAGTTCCGTATTGCTTCCTAATTCTCATACAGTTTGTCAAGAGGGAGCTCTGCTGGAGACCAAGTTTTCCACCATCAGTTCCCCTCCTTCTGCTGCTGGCAGTGAGCAGAACTTGGCTGTGGAACACTTTTGTTTTGTGACCCAAGTGCTGCTGAGAGGGACTCAGCCCCACTCCACACAGGCTGGAAAACACAGACCAAATGGCAGGAGGCAAAACACTTCATGAAATCCTTCCAACTCGAGCAAGGAGGAGAAAATCAACAAACAGGACAGTGAAAGGAGCAACACTGGCAAATCTGAGAGGTGCAACAGGCAGTGGAGAAGAAGAAGAAGAAAACTTACACTGTCTTGATGCTTACATCTACTGTGCCAACCTACAGGAGTTTGGTACAATATGTGGTTTTGAGAGGAGCTGCAGTAATGCTGATACATGACTAATTGTGCAAACTTTGGGAAAATCACATTCACGGGCTAACACTAAACTTGATTTGTGATTTGGGTTGTGATTTGTATTTCTGAGCATGGGTAAACTGATGAGACGTGGATTATTTTTTTTTCCCCATTGCGTATAATGAGTTTCAGTTACTTGATATTTTAGAATTTACTTTATTTATATGCAAATAAACCATTGGAAGTAAAGCTCATGTAGCAGTGACTCAGAACTTCAAAAGCCTGAGAGCAGAGCAATGAAATATTAGACTGTTTATAATAATTCCAACCTGGCAGAAAAATTTGCTGAATTTGGTCTTTATGATCCTTAGGCATTTTTATTAGAAATATTACCAGATAATGATGAACATCTACAGGTACCAAAGGCCACCCCCTAGTTTACATGCCATGACACTGATTTGGAAGACAAGTGTTTCTCTCAGTTTTGCAGAATCACCTATTTCTGAAACAGACTAAAAAATTAGATTTTGTGAAACAAACAACTAGCATGTATTTGGAGTGCTGGGTAGATTCATTCTAAGTACTATTTCAATTTCTATGCTTTTACCTTTTTCATTTTCAACATTTGCAAAAAGAGTAGCAAATTAAGCTGGATAGATGATTTTAAACAGACCTGGTTTGTGCATCAATGCCCTTTTTTAAAAGCTTGCTTAGAAACAAGATTATTAAAAATTACGAAATATTTTACAGCTGAGTTATGAGACTGCATTTCCTAAAGTCTAAATATCTGTATGAATTATTTTTTCCATCCTTTCAAGCCCCTTGTTCTATTTGGGCAATTCATCCTAGTACAGCTGGTGGACTTTATCCCAACTCTTTATCCTCCTCCTTTGCACAGTAAGTTGTGACAATAGTGGTAGATTAAAAAAAACAAGTACAGCATGGTTCTTGAGTAAACAGTGCCTCTGGTGAAAGTTATATACTGGGTTTAGACTAACATTTATATTAATATATGACAGGGACTACGCTAGGCACTGCTATTTTTCTGTTTTGAATGAATTTAATTCCAGAATAGAGGGGTGGATCCTTAGTTAGCAAAAGTTCTTCCTAATTTACACCCAGTAAAAATACAGCATGAGCCAAGAATTTCTGAGCCTTTGCAAGATTTTCTACTAGGCTCTTGTAAAACTGCTCAACAGCTCAAGGAACACTTCTCCCTACCAACATTGCAAATGCTCACAACTTTTACAGTTTCAGTCTCTGCCTTCGCCAAATGTAATTTATCATCTTCTTTCTTTGAATGAACTTCATTCGGTGAAAGTGAGTGCACTAGTTCTACATTTTTTCAATTTACAAGCAGTTCATAATCTGCTGTTCAAAACTTAGTAGAGCTGCTACTGAAACACTGGAAAATATCAAGGCAAAATGGAAAACATGCCACAATAACGACTGCCCTATTATTGTCAGTACTTTTAGAAAAGAGTTGTAATAATAAGATATTATCAGTTTATCATAATGCAATTTTACTTAGCCTAGGAATTATAGTTTATGGACACCACTAGAGATCAGTTAGGATTCCAGCCATGTGCCCAGATTTTTAAAATTTTGTCGCTTAAAGTTATTAATTTTATGTTGGTATTAACAGCTAAGCGGAGATTCAATTTAGCATTGAATTCAATTTTGTGTGCATATTCTTCGTGGGCCATTTTATTAATGTAAAAATGCACATTACTTTTTTTTCTATCCATAACTGTTTAATGGTTTGGGGTTTATTTATTTTAGGTAGCAGTGTAACCAACACTATTACAGTATTTTTAATAGGTTTCCAAGTAAACCAAAATGGGATTTGCTGTTGCAGTTAATATTCACACTGTTCTGCTTCCCTTTCCTCAGTGAGTTAGCTGTGTCTTAAATGTTGAGAAATCAGTGCAAAAATGCCTTTTATAAAATATTCAGCAAGGCTTTTCAGGCCCACTAAAACGTGTGAAGCCCTTGAGGTTCCATCTTGCAAGAATTTTCATGTACTAATATTATTTTTTTTTGTAGACAACGATCATACAGGTGTGTGTTCGACAACCAAAACTGTAATGAAATGTGAATCATTAATATGGATCATTTCACGTAAATAGGGAATGCCAATGGTACAATCCTAAATATCACAACGCAAGAATTAAGGGCATGAAGTTGATTGCCCATGCAATTAAAAGTTTAGGAGACAAGCTATCTGATCTGGAACTTTGCCAAGGCATCGTGACTAACAAGCCTGCTCCTGCAAAAAAGTGCCAGAGGAACTCTGATAGCCCTGTGTGGTCAAGATTTCTGCTTTGTCTAAATTAAGCCATCTCGAAACACAACACTGCCATATATAAAATCCCATGCCAACATTTGGCAAAGCACTTCTTCTGCTCAAGCATTTGTGCTGGGGAAGGCTGACTAAATACAGCATCAGGGCAAACAGTTTTGAAAGCATTTATTTTGAATTTCATAGGAAGCCAAATGCTCTGCAAATCCCATTCTGTGACTGAAATTTGCCCCCTGTTCATTTATAGAACTTTCATAAAAGTCAACAGGAAGACTGGTACCAGGTCTATAATATACTGTAAAAACTTTAAAACATCTTATAGCTGGTTGTTAAAATGACAGCAATTTTAGAGTAGTGATTGGGGGTTGAACTCAGCTTATGTTCTGCTTCCATCTGGTCTGCTACTGCTTTGCTGGGGATGGAAAACAGCACACACATTTTATCACATATTATTGCACATATTATCCTAAGAGACAAATACTCTCTTTTCACCTGTACAATTTAGCACTTAGACTTGGCTCTTCTGCCTTATCTGTGAATCCCAGGGTGTGCTCCTGCATCCATCAGGTCCTGTCCTCTCAGAGCCTACATCTACTGAATTAAATAGGAGTTCTTACATAACTGAGGTTGTGGATTTGTGGACTAACAGCCTGTGCATCCCATCTGAAGTTCTCTTTCTCATGCAGCAGCCTCAGTGCTTAAGCTCACCAGGATGGTGAAATAGCCTTCAAAGAGCTCTCATGGCACTGCACTTCTCTGGTTGTGGTGCTGGCCCTGTGGAAGGCCACTTCACCTCTCTCCACCTGAAAGCATGTGGTGCACAAGTGATCACAAAAGCAAATTCTACACAAAGACACCTGGAAATGTGAAGGCAGGACATACCTTCATTTTAGATGTTTTAAACTGCCTTTGGAATTGTAGCTTAGGACCTCTCTAGTATCTCTGCGTTGTGAGGCTTCACTTAGAAACAAGTAAGAAGAAAATCTAAACCTAGGTCTTTGGAATAAACAAAGTGATTTTCTGGCTTTTGGGGAAAAAAAAAAAAAACCAACAAAACCCAACCAAACAACAAACCAAATCTGTACTATAAACAAAGCATTAAGAAGAGATACACACATTATGGCCTGATGTGGTAAAGTACTTTCAGTGCTGGATTTCAGCAGAGCTTAAATGCAAAGTATATTTCATCTACACCTGCAAAATTTGCTGAGCTTAGTGAGAAATCTCCCACTGAAGCTGATAATGATTGATGCCTCTCCAAGATAGGTAAATTCCCAATCTCTGTAATTATGCTTATTACCTTGTTACTTTTGTTAAGGTTCTCCCCTTTTAGTGTATTACAAGAATTAGGTGAGTTACAGCAGGTTATTGGTGAAACACGCTCTGCAAACATCTTTTAAAAATAAGTGGACAATGGAAATAATTCTGCAGATTCTACTTTTATATCTGAGAACAGAACAGTAGGAAAAACGGAAATGATTACTGAAATTCTAAAATCAGATCCTACATTTGATCCCGATAACTTTGCAAGAGCTATTGCTTTAAAGAGTGTAGGATCAGGCAGTTTATATTGGCTCATCATTTTGGATTTGGATGTATCCAGGTAGTGTAGTTTACCCAGCTAAACACCCCACCTTCTCTTCAAGAAGAGTAAGTTCCATTAAGGGCTCAGTGCTCGAAAAATGAGATCATTTTTGCTTTGGAGTCCAGGGTGCTGATTTATGTGTCTAACTTGTTGGTTTGGTTTATGGTTCACCTTATTGTAGATTAACAGGTAATTGCAAATAGTTCTCCCTAAATTAGTAAAACTCTTAGAAGAAGTCCTGGATACTAGGAAAGGACCTATAATGTTTAAAAGGTGCTGACATTTTTCTTAGCATGAGGTTTGATAATGTATTTGAATGGTAACTCAGCTTATGTTCCAACAGGGTTTAATCAACATTACAGTAGATCATTTCATTGCAAAGACATTAGCTTCTTATTGTCTTTGCCTGACTCACTTAAAGGCTCTAATTAAGGATATACTAAACATGAAAATCTCTCCTAAGGCTTTAGGCTTTGTAGATGTTATCCGAAGCTCATTAATGCTTCCTGTTAGGACAAAAATATATTCAAAGTTTGGATGATGAACTGAGGTGGGCTAATGTTTTTAAAAATGACAAGTGTACTCAATAGGAATAGTATTTTTACTTCAGCGAGCCTTTTAAGAGAATTCGGTTGGAATTTAATTATATCTGAGCTAGAAAAAGAAAAGTATTTTGAAAGAAAAAAAATAAACTACACCAGTCACAACGTATTTGCATGTTTTGACCTTATTCCCTATTGCAAGTCTGATTTCAATCTTTTAATGATGCAGAAAATTTACAATGCTGTGAGACACCTCAAGATTCCATTAGATTTCCTTTCATAAAGTACTGTACGTCTGTTGAAATCCTGCAAGATGTAACTCACAGCAAAGAACTTCTGCTTTCTTAAAGACGTAAAAACCTATCTGGCAAAGTCCCACCCAGCAGCATTATTTACAGGACTGGTTCTGTGTTTTAACCTTATTATCAGAAATGAACAGTAACGCGCCCACTCCCTCCATTGATTACAGCTCTCCTGAAAACCTGTTTGCTCTCCTACCACACGCAGTATGATGGCACATTATTGACCACTGCTGCGACCAGATAACACAAACGTGAAGGAGTAACCGGGATCACTCAGCTCTGGAAGGCAGTGCTGAATCAGAAAACTCTCTGAACTCGTCTGTATGATGCTGGGCACTGCCTGCTGCCCCCCAAGACCATTTCAGTATTTCAGTGGGTGTTTAAAGGCTGCCACACCAAACAGAAGTGGTCAGCTCGCACCTGCTGCGGCTCCTCTCTGAACAGCCTCGGTGCTAACACCAGCACACACCGGGCTGGGGCCACTGTGCCTGATAAAAGCATCTGATCCTTCCTGGCACCGAACACCAAGCCAGATTCATCCAAAGCAAAGGAATGAATCTGGAAGACCAATGTAAACCTTTACTCCACTTTGATACTTCCTCCTTCAAAACAGACTTGGCTTTCCGAGGAAGAGCCGTGTGAAGGAGAGCGGGAGTCAAGGTTAAAGCCATCAGGTCCAAGGCAGTAAATGTTTTTAGCAGCGAGGGGTGTATTCTGCCAAGGCAAGATCACTAGGATCATGAGACAAGATTTCTGCCTCAAATCTTCAAGTCTCTTCGCCATGTGTTTGAATTCATTCTACAAAGTCATTCCCTGGCTTAGCAAAATCAATCCTCATCCCGTGTCGGGAGGGAAGAATAGAAATCCATCACCTTTAAACACAGCACACTGAGCAAAATCGACAGTTTGAGTGTGGCGTGAAACCTCTGCAGATTTTGCAAAGCAAGTGCTCTGTCTTTTCCCTTATTGTTTGCCCTTCACTTGACATACAGGAAGAGATGCATCAAGAGGATGGCAGGAGACATGTGTCACTTTAAAGCATGCCATAATAATGTTTGCCCTGGAATACTCCCTTGAATCTGTTTGAACAAGCAGGCGTCATACATGGAAAAACACACAGAGAACTTCACCTAGTTACAAAGTTGTCAGAAGCCCTTTGCCATCCTCCCCGACCCTGAGCAGCGCCAGCCCCAGACACGCCGCTCCCCTTCGGCCCCGCGGCGGAGTGCCGCGGCCACACCGCACCAGGTCACTTGTTGCACACCGTGTCGGGGTGGCATCTCCCCTCCGCTCGACCCACCGAAACTTCCCGGAGCCGCGTTGGAGCGGAGCCCGTGTGCCGCCGGCGGCCGCTTACCTGCATGTGTCCCTGGTACATGGTGCCCCGGCCGCTCGGCTGCCCCTCAGGCCGGCACGGCGGCTCTGCGCTGCGCCGGGGACACTCCTCCCGGCCGCTCGGCTACAAGAAAGAAAGAAAAAAAAAAAAAAAAAAAAAAAAAAAAAAGGAAGGAAGGAAAAAAAAAAAAAAAAGAAAAGGAAAAAAAAAAAAAAGCCTAACCCTGAACGAGCTATTTTTTGCTAAAGCTCCGCTTGTCCTGGCAGCTGCTGTAGTGGTTTCAGGCTCCCAGAGCTGTTTGCCGCCCTCCCCTCGGCTCGCTGCTCCGTTTCCCCGTGCCAGGCGGTGCTGGCGCTGCCAGGAGCCGCTGCCGGGCGCTGGGCAGGCGGCGGCCCCGGGCAGCGCTGCGGGGCGGCCGGGCGGGGAGAGCCGCGGGGCGGAGCGGAGCGGGGCCGCCGCTGCTGCCGGGCCTCGTCCCGCTGCAGCCGCCCCGGCCTGCCGGCCCCGGCCCCGGCCGCCCTCCCCCGCCTCCCGCCGGCAGCCCCGGCCTCTTTCCCGCCCCCTTTCCCTCCTCCTCCTCCCTTCTCTCCTCCCTCCTTCCCTCCCTCCTTCCCTCCGCAGGGGGAGCGCGCAGCATCCAGGGAACGCGCGGAGCCCCGCGGTTCCCGGGCGGAGCCGGCGGCGGTCCCGCTGCCCCGGCCCCAGCGCCCCGCCAGGGCCGGCGGCTCCCACCGCCGACATTAAAAGAAAAATAACAAAAACAAACAAAAAAACCCCCCCAAAACAATACGAAAAAAATGCCCTACTAAACATAAGGGCAAAAATGGGAGCGTCCCGGAGGCAGGACTCGGCAGAAGCTGGCTGTGGCCCGCGGAGGCTCCGCGGGTTTGGCCGGCGTGGGAGCGGCTCGGCGATCCCGGGAACGGGGCTGCTGCGGGGCGGGAGCGGCAGCGCCGCGGTCCCGCCGCAATTCCCGGGATTCTGCGAAAGGACCGCGCCGGGCCCTACCTTGTGCTCTGCGTATGAAGAGCGAACGTGATCTCTTGTGATTCCCAGAAAATATCAGGAGACTCTTGTTCTGGCTTGGTAGTATCGCTTAGTGGCGTTTTTCTACCCTTGCCAAAGACATTAATATAGGCAAGAATCTGGCGCTGGCCCGTACGTGCAAGATTCTGACCTTGCAAGCTGGCACAACGGGCCTGGCTAAATCCTGCAGGACACACCTGCATCGTCTTGGATCCAGCTTTTCTCTCTACTTCGCCACCTCAAACCTGAAACTCCCAATCTGCTAAAAGGAGCAGCTGCTTCAATTTCATCGTAAATTTCTGTCCTACCCAGTGTTTCTATATTCAGTAGCACAGAAAACCTCTAGCGCCTGGAATTTGCTAGATTGTGTAATTTCTTGGCTCCGAGCTCTCAAGTTTCACTATTAAACTGCACAAAACTTTATGATGCTTTTGATAGACCAGAGCAATCCAACCTTAAGCATGCCTCTGTACTAGAGCAATGCAAAATAGATTTCTTATTCCTGAAACCAGCACATTTGTATCATCACGGCTCTCATTTCAGCTGACTAAAAAAGCCTTTTTGAAGTGTTCCCATTCAGCTAAAAAAAATGGGTTTTTTCAGAACATGAGTTCGTAAAGTCTTCAGTGATGGCATAAGCAAAATCTATCCAATTATTTTTTTCACTTAGGCTTAAGAGCTTTATCTTTTAGATAGATAGCAAACATGACAGTTCTCTTACATCCAGTGAATACATATCCAGCTCACTGAGATTTTCAGAGCAGCCGAGGAGTTTAGCCATGTATTGGTGATAAAAGGAAATAAGGAATGAATATTTTTTGTCTAAATCCCTTAAGCCGCTTTGAAAATCTCAATTAAGAGCTGATGAGCTTAAAATACATCTTTGGGATTGTCCATATATGTTAGACATGTATCACTGTAAAACTTCGCAAAGGGTGACTGCACTTAGGGGAAAAGATCAGACTTGAATGACCATGGTTTCACTTAAAATACAAAATATAGGCAACAGATTTTTCAGATGTAAATATGTGGTTGGCTTTGTGATCAATGTATAAATTTAGATCTAGGGGGAAAAATACCAAGTCCTATTTACACTTGGAGCCCTGATGTCTTTGCTGTTTGTTGAGATTTATTGGACTGTTTAGCTTTTAGTAATCTTGGAGGTGCAATTTTTCACTCTGACTACAGTAGACCCAGAGTGTCCATTCCTGTGTCACTGTGCAGGTTTTCTGTAGTAGCTGAATGTTTCTAAGGCACTTGAAAATATCTTTTTCTTACTTTTTTTTTATTGTTATCGTTGTTTTAAGTCTGAGGCTCTTGTATTTTTCTCAGGGGGAAAACTGGTGGAAATTTGTCAATGCCAGTGTGTAGCAACATCCACTTTTTCTAAATCTAAGTATATGCATCGTGATTTAAATTTTTCCTACAGGGTATGAAAATCACACTTATAGTAGAAGAGTTGTTAATTCAGCAATGCTTATTCATGCTGTGTTAATTGTGAGTGGGGGGACAGACACTGGCAGAATTTGTCAAGGTCCAAACGCTAGAGATTAACAGTGTAGTGTGTTAGAGGCATTTTTCCTAATGCATCTGAAGCAGGTGCATTCGTTGCACAATTTGTTGATGCAGTGGCATGCTGATGTCACATTTTGGCAGGATTTGAGCGAGACAGTAAAGCCAGATAGATCCAGCTTTTGCCTTTTCCCTTAGCAGGGGCTAAATCGCTTGTCCCTGGTCAGGGAGAAAGCTGGCAGAGCAGCAGTCTGTGCAGAGCAGAGATGGAGAGAGATGTTTGCAGGGACACAGGGGCTGGCAGGAGATCCTGCTTGAGGAGCTGTTCTCCAAATGTGGTTCAGCCCAAGCCACGCTCACAAGTGCTCTGCTTCCACAGGTGTAAATTCTGCCTTTGCTCTCGCTCTTCACAAGAAGCAGCTTCAGCGAGATTGTTTCTCTCTCCATCTAGTTCTAATCTGGAATCAGTATATGATCTTTATTGCTCAGTTATACTGCAATTTAAAAAATCCAGTGCTGGCTGGCACAGAAAGCATTAATGTGTAATTCTGCACCGTATATATAAAGGCAAGTTCTTTACAGCTTAGAAACAGGTGAGTGCCAGGATCCATGATCTTCTCCGACTCTGTTTGTGAATGTGAAAATCTATTTTGTTACAGGGCATGGATAAATCACACAAAGTTCACTTGCTTAAAATGCTTTGAAAACATTTTTCTTTTGTGGTCCTTTTTGGTCTGTCTCTGTGGTTGCATTAATATTTGAACCAGTGATGTCTGTGTGCTATGATCTCTCTAAGCTTTGTTGTTTGTTATGGCAAAAATGGAAAAAAAATCACGGTAGAAAATTTGAAAGTCATAATGTTTGTTAAGAAAAAGAAAAGTCACCATATGGCTCAACAGATTTTAATTAATATTAAATTGCCAGGGGAAATTTGAAGGAAGTCAAATAAAAATCCTTTATTTTACAAATAAATGTTCAGATTTTGTTTTTAAATACATTGCTGGGGCAATTTGGGCTATTGGGAAGCCTGAAGACAGTAATGGGAGTGCAGGGACTTTCTCAGAAATACAAAGTGCACAAGATGATTTTGCAGAAGCTGGCAGCTACCTAGTTACTGTCAAAACCCTGACACTTAACTACCCCTGAGAGGTGGTAGATACTTCATTCCTTTAAACATCCCTGATATTGCTGTCATCCTGTAAACTTTAAAAAACACTCTTAAATTGCTGGCTGTGAAACTGCACATTTATATAGATTCCAAGTCAACCACACTTATTCTGACACTCTTCATTAACGCAGTGGTTGGAATGGTGGGGTCTGTGATTTCCATGCCCAGAAACCACATGGCAAAGGAAAGTCATGGCTTTTATCAGGAAAATCTTGCACTGATAAACAGGCCTGCACACTCCATGTAGAAAAGTGAAAATATCCTCAGTGTGTTGTGTGAAATGAAGTGCTCAATGGAAGAGTTTTAAGTCCAAATCGGGGGGGATGAGTTTGTAGCATTGGAGATTTGGGGGCCACTTTGGGGAACTTGTGCCTCTGAAACCCAGCAGGTTTCTGTATCCGTCACTCAAGGGTGCTGGTCACATCTCTCTGAATCCCTGGGTGTTTCTCATGTATGACAACAGACTGTGTTGCCAGCATCCAACAATAGCACATTTGGTCATAAAGACACAGATTTGCTGCTTTGTTCAATAATAGATTAATGTTTTGGTGCATATATGTTGTATAAAACACCAGTCTATTAGCTCATGTAACCATGGAGATAAGTGATCTGCGTACATGGAAACTCTTTGGGTTCATTTATGCCTGGTGCCTATATTTTATTGAGAAATAGATCTTTACAAACATTATCATTAATAAATATTTTTGTTAATGCTATTTTCTGCTGAGAAAATTGGCCTAATTTGTGAAAACATGGAGCTGATTAAAAATTAACCACTGAAAATAACCCGACTTATTCTTAGACTGAAGTGAGGTTGCAAAAAACTGTCAATATTAATATATTAATAGTGTTAAACTTTATCAATAACATACAGTTAGGATTTGTAATATTGTTAGTTCTGACAGATTTTAACTACACTTTATACTTTTTCTAGTGTTTCTAGTTTTTCTAAACTTTCTAGTTTTCTAGTGGCAGTTGTAAGGCATGAAAGGTACAACCACACATTAGTGAAAGTGCTAATTATATTATGTGTACTTACACATTCTTTTCCTATGCTAATGTGTTTATATATGTTTAGGGAATACATATAAAGAAGGTTTTTGAGATTCTTTACATTCTTTAATGAAAAATAAATTTGAACAAGACACAATCCAAAATTAATTTTAAAAAGCTGGAAGTTTTGCTAATGATGCATATACAAGGTTTAATTAGAAAGACTCAATGAAGAAACCACCAGCCACAGTAACAAATGGCAATTAGATTGTAGGTAATGTGGGTAGAATACTAACAGTATAATTCTTCATTATGTTGGAGTCACACCAGTTTTATTCACCTGTAGCTCTGTATCTGTTAGTAAATACCAGCCTACAACTTGTCAGCAGAATGAAGAATAATCTCACATTATTACGAATTGTAACCAGTATAATTACAAACTCCCAGTCCTGTTCCAGTTGGAGTTTCTGTTGCTGTGGCCCTGTTGGGTGTGTGGCATGTCCCTTGTTGCCCCAATTTGATGTGCAGGATAAATGCTGTGAGTGGCACTGGGGGAGCAGCCCAGCTCTGTCCTGGCCAGCTCTTGGAGCAAGGCTACTCCTTCACAGAATCACAGAATATTTCCAGTTGGAAGGGACCTCTGGAGGTTACTCAGTCCAACCCCTGCCAAGGCAGGGTCACCCAAAGCAGGTGACACAAGAACAGGTCCGGGTGGGTTTGGGATGTCTCCAAAGAGGAAGATTCAGTGTCCTGCCTGTGCAGCCCAGCCCAGTGCTCTGCACCCTCAGTGTGAAGTTCTTCCTCATGTGAAGGTGGAAGTTCTTGTGGTTTAGTTTATACTTTGTCTTTGCTCTCCTGCCCATATCTGAAACAAGTGCTGTGGAGAAATTGTGACTTCCTCGGGGAGGGCGAGCTCTGAGTGGGTTTGCACTGGGCTCACCTTTCCCACTTGCAATGAGCTCAGCAGGAGCTGGTGCTGCGATGTGCAGCCACTGAGAGAGGATACAAACCATGGTCAGAGAGTAACACATCATCCACATCAAATTATCAAATCATAAGAACAGGAAATTACCTCCCAGTAGGTCTGTCCTGCCTTTACCCCGTGTGGTTGTGTTTCTTAGCACCATAGTTACTGTTGTTTATCCAGCCACACAGTCAGGGCTTTTTGGTTTTTTGTGTGTGCACAGAAGGTTTTATTTGTTTGCAGAGGAGCTGGTTTGGATGTTTAGTGACACTGTTCTCTACACAAAAATGCCTCACACAGGAAGGATCATCTGCCAGTGTAGACTAAGAAAAGAGGAGAAGGCATGTCTTTCCACTCTCACAGGCCCCTGATTGCAGGTCCCAGGAAAGGTACATGTCAGTGGCCAAATGGCCATTGCTCTGAAGCTTTCCTGAGTTTGGATCCCGGTGTGTGTCTGCTGAAATCAACACAAGTCTTTCACTGGCTCCGTTGAAACAGAGTGCATCCACACAAGTGCTGCAGACCTGTAACCCGACCATTCCTCGTTTATGAAGTAGGAAAAGGTTTCATGGAAGATTTAGAACCTCCCTCCAGGGGGATTTAGATCCCTCCAGGGATGCCCTGGTCCTGCAGTTGCTGTGGTGGCAGTGTAGCACAAATGTATTGAAAGTCTTAAAATGTGGAAAGCTCACAACCCCACAGATAATCAGCTCCAATTCTTAAATATCCTAATATTTGAATTTTTATTGTTGACCTTATTTAAACATGCATTGATGAAGTTTATGCCCTTTGTTCTATTAGCTTTGGACAAAATTCATATGAAGAATTACATATATTCCATTTTCTTTTGTAGCTACTCTGTACACATTTGAAGAAAATTATTGCATCTTCCTGTAATTTTCTCTTTTCTAAATGAGTAAACAACGCCAGATCTTTAAACCTTGTCACAGTTGGGTTTTCTAGATCTTGATCATCTTTTTTATTACTTCTCTTAGACTGGTTTACTTTAGTAGTGACCTAAACTGGACAAGTACCAGAATAAATTCACCATTTGTGTTACATGCAGTATTTCTGCTTCTACATCTCTGTGTGGTATTACAACACCAGGATACTGTTGAGTAGTGTTATACCTGTGATCTTGTTACCTCAGATGATACTACTGAATCATTTTCTTAGCCACTGTGGTTTTTGATTAGTCCTACCTAACTTTAGAATTTTGGTGCTGTACTTAACCACATTTGCTGCTTCTTCAAAACCATTTCTCCCCTTTATCTAGATGTTTTTAAATTTTGAGGGCATCCTTATCTTATTCTCTTCAGCTATTTCTAGATTTATATTCCCTGCGAATTTAACTAATAAGGCTTCTATTCTTTTAGCCAAATCATTAATCAAAATACTGAATTACATGCTGGAATGCCACTCAGGAAAGCTCTCTAGTTTGACAGTGAATCATCAGTAACTCTTTTCTGAGTAAAGCTAAGCAATCATGTAAGTGGGATTTTTCTAGACTATGTTTCCCCCCAGTTCTTTATGACGAGATTGTAAAGTTCTTATTAAATAAACCTACAGCATTTTGCCTGCCTGTAATTCCTGTGGCAGTGCTGTACAGGAAACCAGTCTGCAATGCTGATTACTCCTCCCCATGTTTTCATCTAGATATTAAAATAATGTCTTTGTTACAGGATTTCTGCTGTAACTAGAAATGATCTGCCTAGCTCTTTTGGCCCTATTTTTAATGATAAGCACCGTGTTTGTACCTCTCTGTATGTTTTGTTTGATGCTTCTATTTATGCTCAGAATATCTGACATAAGGTTTCATCAGGTGGAGTATTCTGAAGACAGAGAACTTGGCTAAATACTTTCAAGCCCATGTTTGCCCATCACTACTGTTATGTCTGTTGTGCTTTCCATTACACCTTTCCATTACATCTGGTAATTGAAATCTATCTTTTTTTTTTTTTTTTTTCACAAACCAGTAGTATTTTAGTTTCGTATAGCTCACTGGAAGTTCCAAAATGGGTTTTAGAAGCTGCCTAAGTATGCAGGCATTTATCTACTCCAAGCTCCTGATGTCTGTGCTGGATGGGTGGCAGTGACAGCCTGGCTGTGACTTACAGCCAGCTTTGGTGCATCTGCACTGCATTGCCATTACATCAGTGAGTGCAGTGTAAACACATAAATTTACCCTAAATTAGGAAGAATTGCTTGGATAGAAAACTTGTTTATAAAGTTCATGAAAGTCTGGCTGAAGTGGTTGAGTATTGCTAAAAATGTTTCTGCTGTACTAGTACCTAAAACGTGTTGGCCCTGAAATGAAAGGAGGATTTAAAAGGATTTTCTTCTGATCTTTCTTTTTCTCGAGTACAAAAATTCTCTCCAGATCTCAAAGTGAAGATTTGGCTCTTTAATTAGGTTTTATCCGCTAGTGATTGCTGATGATATAGATGAGACAGAGTCCTCTTACTGTATTAACTGCTTTTCTGTTTGTTGCACTAACAAACCTTCAGAAATTACTGGATTCAGCAGAGCATCCATTTAGAGCAACTCCACATGGTTACTGACACAAGGGACTTGCTGGCAGCAGAAGGTTTAATGTTGCCATATAAATTCAGGGTAGGCAGCATGAAAAAGGTATGAGAGAACTTTATTCCTTAGATCCTGTTCAATAGAAAAGAAAGAAAAATTTTTATTGAAGTAGGAATATTCTTACTCACTGGAGAGGTGCTGCAACACAGAGGAGTTAGAAAACTCAAATACCTGGATCTTAAGAATTGTCTTCAAACAAGAGATCTCGAGGCATTTTGGGAGTAAGTGCTGTTATCAGCATTTTGTGCAGATAGAGAAGGATTGGGAAATTCCATCAGTGGTCGAGGAGGTTGTTAAACAGCCCAAAAAGCTGAGACATTTTATGATCAGCAGTTCCAAAAAGATTCATCAGGGAGTATTCAAGGAACTGCTTTAGAATGTCTCTGGACTGTTAATGTTGGTTTTTATTAATTGATAGAGCCCTGGGAAAGGCAAATACTGTGCCAGAATTTTAAATGGGATGGCTTCATAATTACAGGCCTTTCAGCCTGGTGCCAATCTCTGGCAAAATAATGGAAGACTGATATAGGATATTATTAGCAAAATAATCAGGAATAATGTAATATATGGCAGTACTTATTGGTTTATGGAAAATATATCTTGTTGGACTAACTCAATAACTTTCTTCTGATATATGAGGTTTGGTTGATGAATGTTCTGGTGCTGATGTAATGGACTTTCTTGGGGCATTTGTCATGGTACCACACAACCTTTGATTAAGGAATGAGAATAATGCAAATTCAACTGGCCAAAATATTAAAAAGACCTAAAACTGCTTATCTGGTAGTTTTAATATGCAAAGTGGGAATTATTCTCTAATAGGCTCCCTTTGGGATTGTTGGGTCATGCTCTGTTTCCCATTTCTTTTAAAGACCGTGAAATTATTTTAAAAATAATTAATGGCAAATTTATGTACATTCAATAATTTTTGGGCCTTTGGAAATAAATTTAGGGTATGAAATTATTAGTAAATCATATACACTTCAGTAAAACCAAAGGTAAACCCCTGTCTTTTGAAGGGCAAGGAACTGGACTTTGATGATCTTTATGGATCCCTTCCAACTCAGGCTATTATATGGATCTGTGACTCTAAATTATATTTACAGGATGAATGACTGACCTGAGAAGTAATAACTGAAAGGTTTGTGGGAGATCATGATAGATAATTGGGAGGAATGTAGGGTTTTACTGTCACACCAAAGGCCTAAAGGTGGCCTAAAAAGAACCTTCCAGCAGTAGGGCTGGTGCTTTCCTGTGTCAGTAGTGATGTGATAACTTCACCAACAGCTGAGTCCATGTGAAGATACAGATTCATGTGTCAGAAAGGAATACAGAGTTGTTGGAGGCTTGGAGAATGATTAATGGACTGGATATTATGTACAGCAAGACACTCAAGGACTTGAATCTATTTAGCTTAAGCAGAAGTAATTTGTCCCAGCCTGTATCTATATAAGGCACACAATATAAGGCTGGAAAACTTTGAAATAGCAGTTAGAAGGAAATAAAATGATGTACAGTTGGAAGTTAGGCACAGGTAGACTCTAGGTACATATTTCTGACATCATGGTAATAAAGCATTGAAATGGTTTTTAAGGAGTCATTGTGGGCTCTGTACCTGGGCTTTTTAAAATCAAGATTCCTTGGGTTGGTTTTTTTCTGAAAAACATATTGTACTTCAAGTGAGAATTGACTTAGGCTAAACCTGTAGTTGTGTAATAGGAAGATTGCATCGTGTTATTATCATTGTTATTGATCATAGTGTTATTGATCATTGTTAGAACTGTTTTAATCATTTCTAAACTGATTTACCACTGATACCCAGTGGGACACTGACAAGATAGTACCTGTTCCTACTGATTTCCAGCCCAGGGTGTTAAGCTCTATGCCGCACAACTTCCTACTAATGAAGAGAAAGGCTGGAATTTCTTAAATATATGTTTTTTTACACATGGCATGTATGTGTGAGAGCCCTGCTTCCATGCTCAGAGTGGGAGGTTAAAGGGAGCTCTTTCCCCATCTTGCTCCTTGCCCAGGAGCAGTTCTCAAGCTGTGCCTTGTGCTGGGTGAGTGCAGCAGCCTGGAAACCCCACCCAGGGCCAAGCTGAACCTCAGTCTGTGGCCTCTGACAGCTGATGTCACTGGGAAGACTCTTCTTGGAAGCCAGGGCCGATCTCCCACATACACCCCAGATGAAGAATGTGCTTTCCTCAGTTCCCTTGGAGCCATCAAAGCTTTTTTCATTACAATTTTTGGCTTTCTTCTGCTGCACTGGCTCCCAAGTCATTACTTTCCTCTGCTGAGCAGGAAGTTTGTGTTTCAGATGCTCCTTTTTCATAATGTGTGTTCAATTTCAACCCCCTAGCAGTATTTTTTATTAATGATGGGTCTTTCTTCTTTTTTCCCTTTTTGTTTGCTTGTTTGTGGGAGTTTTGTTTTGTTGGAATTTTTGGGGTTTTTTTGTTTGGTTGGTTTTTTTGCAGTTTTTTTATTCGGTTGGTTTGGTTTTTTTGCTTTTTACTGGAATACCTGTGTTGGCTAAATAGTTCCTGTCACATAGACCAGGAATTTGCTGACAGACAGAAAATTTTACTGCCTAAAAAGGAGGATGTAAGGAAAGACTCTTCTGGACCTGTTTTTATGGGATCCTGAGCGTGTGTCTGTGCCACCAGCTCAGAAGGCCAAATCCTCATGTCCTTGCCCAGATGCTGGAATATGAGAGGTGCTCTGAAATTTTTCAGTCCAGCTGGGCCAGTTCCAGATTGATTCAGTATCACCCCTGTAGTCACTGGGTATCCTTTATGTTTGATGTGGTGTCGTGTGGAGAGGCAGCACAAGGATCTCTGTGTTTTACAGCATTTCACAGCAAAGAGAGGCAGCCGTGCAGAGAATTGTGTACATTGCCTCGTTGGTAAGAGAACAGAATTGATTCCAGCACAGGCTGGTGGAGGGAGCTGTGAGGGACACCTGCCAAGGGAAAAGCTGCTGGGTCACCAGTTCTGGTAATTCACCAGCTTCAGTTCATCTTCTCTTCTGCTGTTACAAGAATGGCAAGACAGGATTAACAGCGAGGAAGTCACTTTTACATAGCAGGAGTTTGTAAATGTCAGAGTCAGCGTGTCAGGCTAGCCTGCCACAAACAAATTCTGCTGCATTTTTCTTTCTGGGTTTTCTGTCATTCACAAATTGCCTGTGTTTCAGGCGCATTATTTAATGGTTCTAGGCTTATTCATAACAGAGATATTCATTTTGACTACAGAGAGGGAAAAAAAGGCATCTTTTTTTCAGTTGCTAACAGAATAGTATCTTAACATATTGGGATGTGTAGACGGTAGCAGACAAAATTTGACAGCAGTTCTTTGACAAAGAGAGAATGAAAAGCTCACTCTGGACTTTAAAGTTCTTTATAGGATGTACATCAGCAGCAATGAGGTCTAACAGGCTGAGGTAGGGTGAGAATAATCATTTGCATTTTATGCTTATGTGAGAAATATCTCTGTAAAACAAGTGATTAAAGAGCAGCACTGAGCTCTGAAGTCTGTCTTTTGAAAAACTGATTCTTTGAAAGCTGCCTTCTAGTTTGTCAGTGTCAGGGAAACCGGTTTTATTTTAGGAATTCTTTCATGTCTATATGATAATAGAAGCCTCCAGTGCAGGGGAAATATTTTTACTTTGGTTGGTCCAGTTTGACTGCTTGTCCTGATCGTGAATAACAGAATAAAAACCCCAGTGGACTAAGAAGAGGTTATTTTCAAAGCAAACATGACTGATACAATAACACAAGATTCAGAGAAAGATGTGAGATTTGCACTTACAGATCTCTGGTGCTTTTGTAAATCTAATCCCCAAAAATAAGCCCTCCTCATTACAACCAGCTATGTAAGAGAGATTCTGCACAGCCGTGCAACTGAATAAAGGATAAAAACAAAGCTATACAGTTATTACAAGTTTTAATTGTTCACTTTTTTTTTCTTTTTTTTTTTTTTTTTTTTTTTTTTTTACTTTTAAAGAGAATATTTGATTCTCAGTAACAATGAATTTTCATAATTTTCAAAAATAAACACTTCCTCACTTTGTCAGGGCTGTTACCTGGTCATGTAAACTGAGAGTTTAGACCAGGAATTTATCTAAACTTTCCTAGCACTGCTTCTCTTTAAACTTGTCACTAGCACAGCCTCCCTACTGCGGCTTTCTCAGTTGTAATTTGGGGCATGTCATTAGCTGCACATGTCCCAGGGCCAGCAGAGAGTCATAAACTCTGATAAAAAGCTGTTACTGACAGCTCATCTTAATGGGGGATTTCAGATGCAGAAAGTAGCACGAGCAGATGTGATCAGGGGAAAAGAATAAACAATGACTAACAGATACAGAACCACAGAGCTATAACTATAAATACAAACAAACCATTGTGTTATGCTCACTTTCACCATGACAGACAACCTTTCACTACAACAATACATACACAGCAATAAAAGCTGGAAAATCCTGGAGCAGATCCTCAGCAGAGATAAATTCTCACAGCTCCATGACAACAGCATTGTGATAATTTATACCTGACAAAGGCCTGCTCTTTGCAGAACAACTCCACCTCTTTCAGAGTGGAATTCATCTTTTTGCAGCGAGGTATTTACCTTCCCTGATGTAGGCTTAGCAAGTAAATCCTGCGTGAGGGGTTGGAAGGCAAATAGATCTTGTGCTGCTTTGCTGCATCAGAGTATTTCACCTGCTGTGTTGTTGCATCGTTCAGGGGAATGATTTGGCCTCCAAAGAATTCCTAATAGGAAAGGCTTTGCTAACTAATGTGAAAGTCAGCTGGTGTCCCTTGAGATGCTATAATTAAGATACAGCAGATGTTGAAACTTTTCTTCAGAAGGTACTAGTGATTAAGACATCATGTGTAGTAGACATATGCATTTGCTTAGATACAAGGGAGAAAATAGGGGTTGTGTGAGATCCCTGTTCCATGAGGCGAGGAGGAAGATGCAGTGTGTGCTGGGAATTTGTTTAGACAAATGGCAAAAGAATTAACTTGGGAAGTGTCTGGCTGATTAAGGGCAAAAATGTTGCTGACTTGCTGAAGCAGGAGGGCATGTAGAGAATTTGTGCTTTGGCAAAAGAACTGATGGGTAGGTCCAAGGAGGAGACAACAGCCTAATTTTTTAAATGCATTTCCCTTTACTCACTTTATTTGGATTGTTGTGTATCATCCTGCTTTGCTCTGTAACTAAATGAAAAGATGGAGAAAAGTTTGGGTCTTGTCTTTACTTTGGAAGCTCTCAAATCCCTTGTCCTTCTCTGAAGAATGAGTCATTTCATCTGAATTTTTTGCTTTCTTTTCTGTATTTCTGCTTGTCTGCTGTTTCATTTTGCTAAAGATACCTTGCCTAGTGTGTTTCTACTGCTTGTGACAGGGTGTTTCTTTCTGATGTGCTAAAAATCCTTCCAGCAGCTGATTCTGGAATACTGATGTTCCAGTCTCAGTGCCTCTTCACAAATCAGATCAAGGAAATTGTTGTTTAAGCACTGTTTATGCAAACTTTGGTTCAGAAACTGAGTGATGTTTCTGTTCAGGATTCAGAAAATGCACTTAGGCTGTATAATATTGAAGTCTTTACTCCAATGATGGATAAAGAGACTTTAATGTGTTCAATTAAAGCCTCACAATTCTCTTTGTGGTAACAGATTGTGCTATCACCCTAGGAGAACTGTGAAGTGAGTTAATAGTGATCAGAATATCTACTGTACCTGCACCTCAGTTTTCCTGCGTTACTGGCATGTTGGCTCTGCTGTCTTGCTTAAATTCCAGCTAAAAAAATTACATTCTGTCCACCTGAATTGTAACTCCCTCTGAAGCACTCAGCCCTCCTTCAGCTCCCCTACCTGTCCTTTACTTCTGCTCCAGCCTGAGCAATCTCTGGGAGCTGGCAGGCTCTGGAGCTCTGGTCATGATTCCTCCATACAACCTACAAGTTCATTTTCACAGCACTTTCTCAGGACAAAAGGCAACATTTGAGTTATTTTATTCCTTCCCAATACAGCTGTATAATTTCAGATAAAACCATGAAGAAGTAAGGCCAGCTGACTGAATGTTTCTGGGAGCTGTGTTGGCACTGTGATTTTGATATGCTTTTATATGGGTGTCATTTGCAGTAGATAAATGAAAATATTTTCAGAGCTAAAAACATTTAAAAAATGACATGACAAAACCACCTATAATCTCTTTAAAATGTGAACTGCAGTTCAACCAAGGTGCCACTCTCCTATTCTAGCTAATAGAGCAAAAATGCTTTCAATTTTTGTAACATTTTTCTCTTAAGCACTGCAAAACATTTTAAAAGTTTTAGAAGTTATGGATTATCATCATCTTCATTTGAGAGGGGAAGGCACTGAATCTCAGAGGAAAGTTCAAATAATTGGAGAGGAAACTTCGAAGTACTGACATCTTCAGCTTTGAAATCATCTTCTTTCTGAAATGTAAAATCATTTGTCATTGCAGCAAAACTGTTCCCAAAATATGACTTGTATTTTCTAAAGAGAGTCAGAACAGTGTTTATGTAAGCCTCAAAATACCTAAAAATCTTAGGTATGACTGAAGCCATTTCTTTAGGCTGGGGAGTGATCACTTGATCACTTCCTGCAATCAACAGTTACAACCAATTCTTGCTTTACCCTTCTGTAGAAACTGAGCTGTTAATAGAAATAAAAGATGATTAACTATTTCCTTTAAAAACGTGAGTAGAGATAAATTGAATCACTATTGTTACTTCTTGACACCTTTTTTTCCTTTGGCTTTGGGGTTTTTTTAAACAAGATTAGCATAATAGGTTTCTGACTTACA
Source organism: Sylvia atricapilla (assembly GCF_009819655.1). NCBI lineage: Eukaryota > Metazoa > Chordata > Aves > Passeriformes > Sylviidae > Sylvia > Sylvia atricapilla. Next base: position 7,092,390 of record NC_089149.1, read on the forward strand.
ACTAAGTCTCTTAGGCTGGAGAGAAACGTTTCTGGGTTTGTTTGCCCAAAAATTCAAAGCCTAAAAACTGACAGAAGAAATACATCTTACCTCAAACCAAAGGTACTTGGTTCAGTCAGGAACTCAACAGAGGAGTAAAAATGTTGAATCTTAACTTCAACATCAAGTAAACTGCATTTATTCCTCCATCAGCTTTGAATTTTTAGATCTTAGTCCCGAAGGGAAGGATATAGTTGGGAATTAGTTGAGATGAAACTGTATTTCCAGAACCACCTTTTCCTCCAGTGCTGCTCTGTGGCCATGGACATCCTCTGTAGCCATGACACTGTCAAAAAATGAATTGCTTTTCATAGGTGACCGCCTCGTTCTATTCTTCTCCATATTTTAGTTTCATTCACTGTCTTAGCATGCTACAAAAAATTCACATCTTTGAGTGGTTTTGCTGTAAGGTGCCACAATGTCCTGCTGGGGTCACCAAGCAAAGCTGACACTGACACGTATTGCTTTTTGTTGGAGAAAAATAGGGCAAATAAAATACAATAATGTGGTTATCTAAGTCAGTGATGAGGTTGATGTAGCGCTGTGCAACTGAACAACTGATACAAAGATATCCTGAGACTCACAACCAGATGTTTCAGAGTGAAGATTTATTCTTTCTCTAGAAAGAAGAGCACAATTATATCTGAGAATAAATGTGGGAGGTTGGGAAATTTCATTTCCCTCTTACTAGTAACGTTTGCATGTTTTATAAACTTGAAACTCCCCTTCTCAGAGGCCCTTGATGTGGCTTTAATTTCTATTTCAGACCTCAAGAAAAGCTGGCATACATGAAAGCCCCTCTAGTTTTGGCAGCTACTGTCCTTGGTTTGAGAAAAAGAACCAGCTTCATTCCTCATCCTAAATGGTTGTGGCTGTCACAGCATTTATCACTGGTTTGTCTGTTTTAACTCTGAGAACTTCAAATAAATGGGTTTTCCACATCTCAGAAGTCACAAAATTTGAGATTACCGAAAACTTGTTGTGCTTAAACAAAGAACAACATATTTAGAGAGCTGGTAAAGGGTTGAACTTCTGTTGCCATGGGATGAACTGTTCAGGAACCAATGTAAAAGAAGGGTGAAAAATCAATTCTGCGTGTCCATGCAATTGTTCATCATGTTCATTGGCATTTCAGGGGCTTTAATGAGATGTCTCTGGCACTCAGACATGGATGGAATGAACAAGTTTAAAGAGCTCTAAGTTGTATTTATAGGCCTATCGTTCACATGAGCCAGATATCCAATGTGTGCTGGTGAGTGACAATTAAAAGAAGAAGGAAATTCGACGTGATGCTCTACAATGCAGCTTTGGGTTGTGGTCACTTTTCAAGTCCTTCATCAATTCAGATCCCAGTGAGCAGCTGTAAGGACAAATCGGTATCTAAACCACACATTAGAGATGGGTCCCAAATAGTGATGGAAGCATCAGCTCTGCTGTGCTGAAAGAATGGAACTCATGGAAAGGAAATGGATTAAGGAATTCTAGTTTGGGTTCTAGGCTTCCAGCTTTGGTTCTAGCTCAGGTTCCATGGTTCTAGCTCAGGTTCTGTGCTCCTAACTCTGGTTCCAGCTCGAGGTTTGGGGTTCAGGGTCCTTCATCAATTCGTATTTCAGTGAGCAGCTGTAAGGACAAATCAGTACCTAAACCACACATTAGAGATGGGTCCCAAATTGTGGTGGAAGCAGCAGCTCTGCTGTGCTGGAAGAGTGGAAATCTTGGGAAGGAAATGGACCAGGGATTTCTGGTAACAAATAAGAGTGTTGTTATGGGCTTCTCGACCTGCAGTGGGCTGGGACGGTCTGTTGACTTTTCTGCTGGTTGTTCTCTGATGTAGCAGTCAAGAACATTTCAAAGCAGAAGAATCCACATCCTTTTGATGATAAATCCTGAGCTTTTCTGGGCAGAGACCTGGAACATTTGCTGTTTTGTGAAGAATGAGGAACACATGGTCCTTTGTAAATAATAAATGATAAAAATAAAGCATGAGTAACCATGCTGTAAAAAGAGAGCAGCAAATGCATTGAGAAATATCAACTGCAGGACCAGGATTACCTCCTGACCTGTGATTAGTATTTGTCATTTAACTTTAGAGTTTTAACTCTTAAACTTAACTACTTAATTGCTGAAGTAAGGACTGTTACAAAATTGGCTTTTATAAAAATTAAAATATGCAACTTCAGGTGGGATTTGTCAAAAAGTAGAAAAATTAGAAAGAGGGTAATAAGAAAAATAGAAAATATGATAAAATACAATCTGAACAAAAGAATAAAGTTTGAGTTTCCTCTACTTACAGCTTATCAGTGAAATTAATGCATTTTTGTGGGATGTAGAATGCTCTGATAATCTTCTGAGTAATACTGAATGTCTCTGTCATAGGACATGCATTTAATAAAAGTTTTTCCACAGGATAAAATGGTGTTTCGGGCTGTTATTAGAGTTTGGCATGGGTGGCATAGGGATAAGAATAAAATATGTTTATTCAATATGCATTTTTATAAATATTATTTTTAATTTTTGTTTTATTTTTAAAATAAATTAACTTTATGAAGTATTTTCTGGCAGGTCAGGTTATGTGACAGCAGAATCATGAGAAATTTGTACATGTTAAGGATGTATTTCAGTTGAAGTCATACAATTCAGGAGTTGTAATGTTTGGTAGAAATAAAATTTTATTTCTAAAATAAAACTATTTTTGTTTTTGAGGATTTAATTTTTTTTTCTTCAAAAAGAGCAGAGTTGTCTGTAGAATTGGCATCTTTTATTGCAACTTCAAAAGGAAATTCAGAGACTCCTGTCCTGTAAATATTTTACAGAACCTAACTGATGCTGCCCATGAATACCAAATACACCACTTCTTTCAGTAGTCACATCAACCTTTATTTTTTTTCTTCCCATGATGGTATATAATATATATTTTCAGGATCATATACTAATAATGTCATGATTTAAAAAAAAATGATTTCTTAGACAATCTCTTTACTATAATAAGTCTAGCTTGCTTTTCCAAGTTCTAGCCTCTGCGTGATCCCAGGAGGCACAGAGCTCCAGAGACACTGCTGGGATGGACTTTCATGTGTCACTTCAGTGTCTCCACTGTTTATTTCCCTGTATTTTAGAAAAATAGCACAGGAACTCAACAGTGTGAATATGGCTTCCTGCTCTATCAGTAACCTAATCTATCTTATCTCAATTGAGCTCCACATGCATCCTTTTATTTTCATTTTCTTCACCAGAAAGAAAATTTAGTTTTTATAATTCTGCTACTGGTACTATTGGTACTTTATATATTTATCTTCAGTGTCTGGTGACATGTGAGTTCCATGTGTAGCCAGATGTCATCCCTGGCTGTAAATCAATCAATCAATCAATCAATCAATCAATCAATTAGTCTATCTATCTATCTATCTATCTATCAATCTATCTGTCTATCTATCTATCTATCTACTTATCCATGAAAAGAGGAGAGAATGGGTAAAGAAGAGAGTGATTGGCATTGGAAATTTATTTTTTATTTGTGACAAACTTCAGCACATTATTTACAGGCAAATCTATCCCATTAAATCTTGACAGAGGGATGTGTCAGCAGAATTTCCTGTAATTGATACCCACAAAGTGATCCACACTGCAGGTACCCCACAGCACCTGATTATTTTGAAGGCAGAGAACAGTGCAGTGATGTTCTTTTCCCTGAGCAAGTGTTGGAGCAACATCTTTAAGAATACTGCCAGGAAATTCACTGTATTTGCATGCTCATACAAGACCATACTAATGGGAGAGAACTGCTTTGTTCCATGAAAAGTACTTCCAGGTAATGGCTCTACTCACAGTGACAGGCAGTTGGGATGATCCAGAAATAATTCTCAGGACTGTAATTTGTTGTTGTTGTTGTTGCAACAATTAGCTGGAGTCTGCAGAATTCCTCACTGAGGGCTGGAACCAGAAAAAGCAGAGCTGACTAATGGAGCAGTGTGTAAGGAGTGATATAGAGGTCATCGACCCACAGAGAACTAGAAAATGGTGTTCCACATTTTTTTAACAACGCAGCATTTCAGAGAGGAGTCGGGTATTTTTCCACCAGACTATACTTAATATTCCAGAGCATGACTTTTTCTTCTGGGTTTGAAATGTCTGGCTATGGGAGATCTTTAGATATTTCACGGTCTCCCACCTAAAACTGGGGACACTGAGAATGTGCAAACCCCTTGGCAGCTGCTTCCATCTGACAGCAGCGTGTGATGGTCAGTGTTAGAGATGAGCAGTGCCAGACACTGAAATGGGCCTGAAAAATGATGGGGCTGATTTTCAGTCCAGTCTTTGCCTACAGCTGGGTTTTCTATTTTATTTTAACCATGATCCAAGGAGCCAGGGCATGGCTTTTCTCACTGTTGGGAGACCTGGCAGGAGAGACCCTAAAAGCTGAAGTAGAAGGTTTCCTTGGACTGTAGGAAAGTTTGAAGGCTCTGTCTGGATGTGCTGGTGGATTTTAGAAAGCTTAATGAGCAAGAATCACTATGACAGCTATTTCAGTCATAGACAGGCTTGCTCTTTACACCCTACAGCCCCAGAGCTGTAAAAATAGCTATTTGCAAGTTTGAGGCAGGAAACACATTTGAGCTTGGTGATGAGGTGAAGGGCTGTGTTTTTCTTCTGTTTCTCTGATTTTCTGCTGCAGAGGGATGAGTCCTGGTGTGCACATGGCTCCAGCAGTGTCCCAGTCCCCACCTTGGTGAAAATTCCCATTGCTAAGGAAATGAGCAATAAAAAAATAAAGGTTGAAAAAGACGAATGAAAGAAAAATTATATCTTTGGGGCAATTCTAGCCAAAAGACAAAAAAAAAAAAAAAAAAAAAATCCCCCACAAAAACAACAAAGAAACAAACAATTTTCGAGGCTTGTCAGGGAGATAACTTGTTTTACTCTCTTTCTTATAGTGCAGGGACACAGAAATCAGATATGAACTAGATGTTAAATTAATGAAGGTTAAAGCCAACACTTTTAGCTGATCTAATTTTCCATTGCATAATAGAGAAAAATCTCTCTTTCGGGGGTTTCTTTTGAAGGTGAGCAAGGGAAGTGGAATAAGATGTGTCCCTGAGGCTTCTGAAGTGCCAAACCTTGAGGGCTTCATTTACATTCCTCTAAGATATACAGTGGTACAGAGGCTCTTTCTAATAGCAAATAGCAGAAGATGTGAATGAAAAGTACTAAGTTTTGTTAGATAACTGAAAGTTAAACAATTGTTCAAACCAAAAAAAGACTTAAATTGCAGAAGAGTGAATGTAATTAATGGGAAGAACCTGCTCTGTGATATGACAAGTACAAAACTAAATTAAGATCTAGACCTGTTATTTCATGCAAATAGAACAATGAGAGATGAAGGAGTTCAACCAGGAAGTCAGGAAATAGAATTAGAGATGAACTGGAGTGAAAAACTGGAAGGAAACACAATAGAACACAAATGAAAAGTGATAATAAGCAAACATAATCAATAGTATAAGAGTTCTGAACTAAACAAAATCTGGAAGGAGACAGTCTGGAAGTTGCAGTAGGTTTCATAGTCATTTCTCTGTAAAGGATGGGACAGTAACAAAGATGTTACTTGAAATGATTAAGATTCTAAGGGCAAGCCAGTTTTCCAGTCTGCCTCAGTGTTTAATTTTTTCTGCAGAAGCAGAAATCCCAAGCAGCACAAATTCCAACCAGCCTGGGCCATGAGCAGGAGACTCAAGCAGGTGTAAGTGCTGTTGTTATCATTGTTAACCCAGCATTGTGGCTCTGAAAATGCTGAAATGGGCCAAGGAATGTTTCTGGGGTAATTATGGAGTAACTCAATCAAGACAAGTCCTTTCCTAATCAGCTCTGAGATTGACTGAGGGCCTGCATTACATGGTTTTATAGAACCATCTTTTCAAGCCAAGAGGCATGAGAATCCAGACAACCTGTTTAACACATGTAGAAACTCTCATTTAATAATTCCTGTATGCTGCCTACAACTATATAAATATAAACATACACAATTAAAGCCTGAAAGTAGTTCTTTGAAAATAACAGGAGGAGACAGAAGCCAACTGCAATCTTTGACTCACAGGATTGCTCTGAACTATCAGACTGGTGTATCCATGAATTAAAGTAAAGAACAATTTGAGAGGTATGTCAGGCAGGGAATCTCCAGTAGAACTGTGACAGAAATGTAATTTTATAAGCCATTAGAGATATTTGATTTGGAAAATTCTTATCACTCAGTTAAAAAAAAAAAAAAAAAGACTTGAAAGCAATATAGACATTTTTGTTTTCAAAAGGAGGGCAAAAGAATTGAGCTGCCAAAATGAAGATGAAGTGTTGCCATGGTTATAGCTGAAGCTGCTCTGGACTGCTGTTCATCTTGGGGTTGCAGCATTACAGCATCATGAAAGAACTGTCCTCTACTAAACTCAGCAGCATCACCAACCAAGCCAGAAAACACCATATACTGGGGTGTGAGCAACATACAAATACACTTTGCTAGTATTTTTTTGAGTTACAGTGGATAATCTGTATCACTGGCTATAATTACTGTTCCCTTCTAAATCTCTGATTTACCTACAACCACTTATTTGATGTAATCAGTCCATAAATAAATGCAATTCGCTTCATTATTTTTTTCATGCAACTGAATATGCACAAAATAGGTTCACACAGAGACCAGAATATGTAATAGCTCTGCATTAGGGGACTTGGCATTGGCAGGACTTTAAAACTGTTTAATGCTCAGTAGCTCGTTTTAGTGACAAAAAGGACATGTATGAGGTTTGGAGACTTCTAAAATCTAATATTTTTCTGAACACAGACAAAATTTGAAAAGCTGCTACAAGTCTCTTAAACTTTCCAGCTCTTGGTTTCCTTGTCACTTAAATGGAGTTGCAATTTATGACAAATTTTCTGGCTCCAGTGGGTCTTCACTTAGAATTAAAGAGATTCTGAACAAGACCCAGTGATTAATGTTTCAAGAAAAGAAATAATTGCCAAGTATTATTAATTTAATTTCTCTACAGTATTTATAGACATTTTTCAGAATTCTGAATCAAAATCTCTTTTCATATAGAAAAGCTTTACAGGAGACAGTAGTAATGACATACTTCACACACATACCTTCTTAATGTATGCAAATTATTGTGTTTTTAGAAATTACACACAGCCACTGCAATCTTACAAACCCCTGCAAATTAAAATGAAAGAAAATTACTTTAAAACAGCCTTGTTCATCGAGCATTTATCTTTCTACTAGACAGGAATATAAAGTAAAAAGAAACTCAGAAGAGCCAGAGGCATGAGCAGAACTTCTTATCATGACAAACGATCCAGCTACTTATGAGATGCTAGTTCTGAAAATCAATGAATAGTGACAATATCTTTTAAGAAGATTGCAGCACTTAATATTAAAGTTTTCTGATCTTCCTAGGGACCAAATCCTGGCTCTTGGTAAGATCACTGAGAGTTCTGCTAATGCCTCTAATGAGAGCACCACCAAACCTCAAGAGCCTCATTTGAAAGCGAATTAGCTTTCCTGAGCAGCACCGTGAACAAGTTCAAATTAGTTGCATCACACTGTGGAATAAAAATCTGTGCTTGCTTTTGTCTCTTTGTGTCTGTGCATGCGTGTATGAAGGAACGTTCAGTTCTGTAAAATGTGATATGTTTTTGGTGCGAAAAGCTGACATTTTGAGCAGCGAGGGGAACTGGCTCTGCAAAATCAGTTAAGTTCTGATTTGACAGCCAATAGCTTTTTGCCAATTTTAACAGACAAAAGTGCTGCAGTTTATTGTTTATTTTGCACAAAATTATAACTTTTAGAGGCTTTGCTTTAGGTGTGGTATATCTGCTTTTATGGGAGGAGGATGTGTGTCTGGATTCTGTTCTTGTGAATTCTCGGTTTATGCGTGGATAATATAATCTGAAATGCTACCAAATTCAAAGAATTAACTTTATATAGTTGTATACATGTGGGAAAATAAACTACTTGCTTTATTTTCAGAAGGCTCTTTGAGAATTAACTGGAGGAAAACTTTTTCAGTGAAGACAGCACTGCTTGAAGCCATGGAGGAATCACAGAGATTCTTCTTGGTGTGAACTGCTATAGAGTGAAAACTCTATTTCATGTGCCTGATGTTATATAAGCAAGATCTATTTTAGAAAGGCTACAATCTTTTAATATGCAGTACAACATATGAGAAATACAGAATGATTAAAGAGGGATCACTATTTTGTAAACAAGTTGTGAGTACCATTACAGCCTTTGCAGAAATTAAAAGGTTATATGGCTCTACAGAGTTTTAGGGAGGATGTTACATAACTGCTTAGTGCTTTTGCTCTGTTTGTCAGTCTGTGTATCTCTCTTGCTGCATCTGCACAGAACTGATTGGAATATGAAGTGATTTTTTTATGCTTTCACTCTTTTTTATAGCTGTAACAGGGTCTCTGTGGATGGGTGCACGATTCTGTTCAGGGGTCTGGGTGAAAGATTGCTCCTGGCTTAAGGACCATGAAATGGACATGGATGTATGTAATTGGTTGGTTTGCATGCATAAAAATGCAAGTCAGAAACTGCTGTGGTTCATACATCATTCCTTGTCCTCAGAGAGGCTTTTTATCATTTGTAACTTCCTCCTGAGGAGTGGCCTGCATGCATTTCTTAACCACATACCCCGAAGCAAAGAGAGGTGCCCAAGAAAGGATGGGAATCTTGAGAAATGCTGAGCAGCTCCAAGCTTTCCAGGAACTCCTTCTCTACACAGGGAAATCCTGCAGAATTTTAGGATGGTTTTCTTTCACCAGAAGAACATCCACACCCTCCTGTGCATTTCTGAAGCTGAGTATCAGGATACCTGTGGGGCTGAGCTCCTGCAGACAGCAGGTGTGTGTGTGAGGAGCACAGTGTGCTGTCACTAAAGGCACGATGCTCTACAATCTGGCTGGTGACCCAGTGCATACAATAACAGTTTGCCATGTACAATATGCTTGTTTCTGGAAGCTTAGTAGCCAGTGGAAATCAGAGATCAGAAACTGTCGTTTTGAAAGGGCAGAGAGTAATTGAAATCCACCCGAGGCTGGTTCACCTGAGGACTGTGTGCTTCCACTCCTTCAGCAGCTGAATTCCCAGTGCACCAGGCTGAAATGCCACATCACTGCTCGTGTCAGTGGGAATTATGTGTGCAGCTGGGAGAAGTCAGTGTTACAAACGTGGCTTTAAAGTGTGGGCTTCTGGCTTTTAGCATTTTTAAACCTGATTTTGTATCCATGGACAAAGTTAAAATTTGTTCTGCACGAGTTACAAAAGCAAGGAAGAAATATCCAGAAGCAAAGGCATCACATGAAGAGCCAGGAAATTGCAGCTCCATCCTGGCTCTGTCACTGATTTGCTGCTGAGTGACTTTGGAGGAGACATCCAGCATGAGATCCAGGTGAGTGCACTCACCAGAATCAGTGACCCCAACTCCCAGTACAGACTGAACTAGCACAGGTCCTTGATTTAGGGCATAATTCATTACTCCCTAAAGCAGATACCTGAATCCTACTGATTTCTCACAGAAATAAAAGAGTACTTTAGCATTAGTCTAAAGGTGTTTAAAGCTGTGTGAGAGAATCACCTTTCAGCTCATACAAAGTGTATGACATTCACGCAACACGTATGATCAGTGAAGATCTGCTTGGTTAAATCAAAGGATTTTTCAAAAGAAAAAAGAACACTACATTCTTGATTTGCCAGTGCTTGGCTGTCACTGCAGCATATTTCTGTAATAAAATTGACTAACATTGCAGAAATAGTGATTTTTTTTTTATATTCAGAGGCAATCATTGGACACTTACATTCTTTATCATCAAGGACACTCAGTAGTCAATTTTATTAATGCACAATAGATCTAACTTGCCACTAAATTGGAATAGTTACATTTTGCACTCATTTTGTCCAGCTAAATAAGATTTATGGGAACAGAGAATCAGATGTTTACATTATTGAATGTGGACGGATTATGAAAACAATTTCCAAACTGATTAACAAATGAGTGCAATACAATGAGTAATATTTTATGAGTGTCTGTGGTTTCAGAATGCAGTTCTCCAATTCCTGGCATCCCCAGTTGTTCTGGGGAGAATTGCTTAAAAAATAAGAACTATAAGTCAAGGCTCAATTCTTCCAGAGATTCATTTGATTGCATGTCTTGTGTTGGTGAAATCCACTGTGGCACAGCTTGTCCCATAAGGTTTGTGTAATGAAAATAAGAAAAGTTTCCCCAACCTCATCATTTCCCAAATTTATAGGGATTTTACCAGTTGTGTGGTATATGAATATTCAGAACTTTTCCCCAATGTCTCAGAATATGCTATGAATAATTTATAGCTGTAGACTAAAGTCTTGTCCTTTCAGCTTTGGAAATGTATGCATCAACACAGACGTCTCCATTTCCTGCTATTGAAACTGTATCCTAAATATTCTTTGTTCTAAATTGCCAGCCTTGCTGGGGAGGCCCAGGACACCAACATGTACATGCACTTGGTGATGTTATAATTGTGGTTGTCAAAAGGAAATTTAATGCCTCCCGTAAATGGTTATCTGCAAAACCAGAATCCTTCCTATGCTGGGTCTCTTCAGCAGAGAGTAGCAAAGATGTTATTTATCCAACACACAGAAACTGGGCTCTAAAGCACATTAAGCAACATGGCAAATATTGTTGCTTTCTAGATGAAGTTTCTACATTTGATACTCTCCCATCAGACATGAACTGGAGCGTTTTATTATATTCTTTTCTTCAGTTCTAGAAACAAGTTTCTGTTTCATACATAGAAATTCCTGTCTCAAGACACTATTTAAGTGGGAGGTATTTGTGTGTGTGTGTAAATTGGTAAACTGTGTAGATTGGTGTCATGCTTTGCAATTCAGCTTTAATTGTAATAGGCAACAGTGACAGTAAGGTTCTAGTAAAATCCTACTGAGAATAGTCCTGGCCTTTCCTGTTGCTCCTAGAGAATTATATGGGTTGTACCATATTTTATTCTGCATTTAATGTTGGAGTTAATGAAGTTTCCTTTCAAAAGAATTTGTCATAAACTTGTTTACAAGGAAAAATAGCTTTTAGGAGAGAACTAGAAGGATGAGCCAGGAGTTTTCTTCCTTAAATAAATGTAACATAAGCATTGTTACAATAATTTCCAGTGTGCATAAATTACCTGAGCATCTGTGGACTGTTTTCTTTTCTGGTTATTTCATCTGCATTTCCAGTCGCAATATTGCATTTAACAGGACAGTGGCTTGTTTTCAATTCATGCAGAAACCTGGTAGGCATTGCTGGGGTCAGAGTTTTATTCTGATACTAGGAAAGAACAGAATCGTCTCAACAGACTGGTAATGTTTAGTTGAAGACACAAGTGCTGATTTCAGGTGATTTAAAGACAGTCTATTTTCATTTAAAATTTAATAGGTTGAGTGAGGATTAAGCCTTTATGGTATTATTCAAATTACTGAGAGTGTGAATACAGTCTAACCTGAAGGCTCAGGACCCACAAGTTGGTGAAAATGATAACTGGGATTTTTTCTGTTGGCACTGTTGGGATGCTGCTGTGGGATCAGGGGCTGTGCAGGGTGGGATAAGAGGCTGTTGGGATGCTGCTGTGGGATCAGGGGCTGTGCAGGGTGGGATAAGAGGCTGTTGGGATGCTGCTGTGGGATCAGGGCTGTGCAGGGTGGGATAAGAGGCTGTTGGGATGCTGCTGTGGGATCAGGGCTGTGCAGGGTGGGATAAGAGGCTGTTGGGATGTTGCTGTGGGATCAGTGGCACAGCCAGGGGCTGGCACAGGCAATGAGCCTACCTGGGTCAGTGCATGGCAGGGGGAGGCACTGGAGCCATGGCCAAGACAACCCCTCTGGATTTCAGCTGGGGAAATCCAGCCCATCAAGACTTCCCCCAGGGAGTGAATTCAATCCCAGGGCAGGGGACATGAAGAGAAAAGTGCCCACAGTGAGGACACAGGAGGCTTGTTCCCCTGGGCATCACCAGACTGGGAGAGAGCAGGTGCAGCTGGAGCTCTCAGGAAGGATTTCTGTGGATGTTGCTGGACTTTTCCCTCTGAGAGCAGGGCACAAGGAGGAGTCCTGTAGCTATCAGCCCAGGAGGGGCAGCTCCGTCTGCCACATGCCACTGTGCAAAGCCTGAGACAGTTCTCTTGCTCCCCTGTCGTTCTCCTCTGTCCCAGTGCCCAGCCTATCCTGATGGAGAAGCCAGGAAGGGCAGGGTGGATGTGCCTCAGCCACACGTCTTGGCTTGTGCTAAAAAACAGAGGAAGTTGCTGGAGAAGGGAGATACATAATCTTGGAGGTTTTGGAACAATTTTACCAGAACTGAGAAAAGAGAACAAGGCTTGTGTGGGAAAGCTCTGACACATATCCAATTTGAGATGTCTGGAGGATCACAGCAGCTTCCTTTGGATTTGCCCATGGAATCTGAAGATTGGCTTAGTATTTTCTGCAACGTGCATGTTCCATTTTTATCTTTCTGCTCTCTGCTTAGGAACTTTTTCCTACTATATACTCCCTCTTCTCACTGTTTCTCCTCAGGTTTGGAGTTTTTCTGTTATGAGGTGCTAAATAAGGACAAAATTTCTGCAGCATAATCTGTGTTTATGAAACTGCTGCTGTATGAGGGGCTCAGTGGTCTACACAGGGATAAATAACTAACAGCTTGATGAAGACGAAGAAATCATTCTTTAAATTCTGATGTAAGGGAACTATTCCAGTCTGACTTTTGTGTTAGCCCATCTGAAGCCTTAGGAACATACAAAAGAGATATAATAAAAATGAGAATTATGTACTTCATGAATTTAGGCATTATTGCTTCCAAATTGATTATTTCCTTTCCAGTGGAGATTGACTGTAGTTCAGTTGCTATAACAACATACATCTGACAAAGAAAGAAAATTGAAATCAAAACTCTGAGACCTGAGAAAACCTGCACAGGTAAGTCTTCTTTATATTGGTACACAAAACAATGTTTCTGTGCTACCTGTAAGGTGATTGTGAGGTAGGTGTTACCTATTTACTAGAGTAAGGAGAGAAAAAAGAAATGCCACATGCCCAAATGTTCACTTTCCTTCTATCTCATGCTTCAAATAGGGTAAAAGGTTCAAAATTCTACGTAAACAAGAGGCCACATCCCATCAGAAAAGGTTTCCCTGCGTGAGATTTTCTGTAGGCTGCAGATCAGTTTGCCAGTTCTCAGCTGGGTGTTTTTGAGCAGGATCACAAGTGCCATCTTTTGCAGCCCATGACATTTGCAGCGGCTGTGCCTGTGTGGTTTGGGCTGTGGGAGGTTCCCCGTTGGCAGCAGGAACAGCCAGCAGGGCTGGGAGCATCTGCAGGAGGGTGGGCAAGGCTGGTGAGCCACAGCCCGCTCCAAGTCAGCTCATCCCAACAGGGGAACCTGCTCTGAGTCAGATCCCAGGAGGCAGTGCCTCCCCACAGGATCCCTCCTTACCAAACCACTTAGATGACGCTCAGATACAGAATTTCTACCCTCAGAGTGCCTCTCTTTCCAGAGAGGGATGTGCTTCTTTGATATCTTGTTATCTAATACCCAACCTGATAGTGTAGTCTCTGTTGTTAACAAAGCAATCACATTTTAAGACGAAGTTGTTGACTTAAGTCTTTGTAATATTGACAGAGTCTGAATAAAAGTGATAGAATTTCTAAATAAGTTATGTAGCTGCAGGATTTTAGTTTCAAATTCCAGTATCTCAGAGATACTGACTTTTAATGAAACAATTGTATTTATGCTTTCAGTAGAGAGTAGGTGCTCTGTGTGCTCTGAACCTCAGCCAGGATCCAGTAGATTGTTATGAAGAAGGATCTTTTTTGCTTCCCTTGAGTCAAGGCATCAAATATATTTCAGATGTGATGGATTACTGTAGCAGAATGGTTTCTCTGTCTTTTTGCTTTAACTGCTGCAAGACACGTGTAAGAGAGAGAGTGCAGGGCAAGGAGAAAACCTTAAAAGCGGGTGAAATTAGACTTGAAACTTCAACAGGAACATGACCAAACCAAAATCTGTTTAATGAAATTCATGGGTGCATAGACCTACAGCTGGAACAAGTTGTCACAGGTCAATTTTCATTTTGCTGTGTGATAAATTGCTGCAGTTGGGGTGATAGCCCCAGAAACATCAGTCCCTTCAAGTTCCTGTGCCAACAGGTTTCTTTGCATTGTTCCAAAACGATCCCAAACTGGGCAGAACTCAAGTATTTAATTTCTGTCCTGTGGAAAGAATGTTTATTTCCTGTAGGTCTGCCAAAATCATGTATCTCACTAATAACCTCTAGATTTTTCAGCACCTCATGAGTAACATTTGCCTTTTGTTGAACGTTGGCACAACTGGAGTTTTTCAATGTTTTGCAGGTGTAGCTGGAAGCAGGAATTGTCCATCAGATGCTTGGTCCCCCAGGGGTGTCCTGGTACAGCAGGAAAGAAGATCAAAATAGTGAAATGAAGGCAAATAAGCGTGTCTGTCAAATAAATCACACATGCTACCCATGCCTGAGAACCAGACTTTAAGCTCTCATCCTCTTTCCTACTGATCTCTTAATTTATGATAGTTTGACAGATGGAAAGGTCACCGTGCTGGTTTTATTTGAGAGGTTCATGCCATGGTAGCTTTTCTGCCAAGGGTAATAAGTTGCATTAAGGAATTTGCCAGAAAGAACAAATCTGTCTTATTTATAATTATCTGAGTTCTAATTATTTCTCCTAAATGGGCAGTCAGATAATAATGTGTAAACAGAAAGTAAGCACAGAACTGCAATTGGTACACAGTGGATATTTTCCCCCAAGCTGTATTACACTTTCAGGCTTTACCATGGTACACAGAAAAACCACTCAAACTGTGCAGACCACAAATCTGTCCAAATCTTAAATCATCCATTTTTTGCTGTCGTGCAAAGAGATGAAGGGTTTCTTTACCACACTAATTTACCTCTAGCACTTTGTGCCATGGGAAATGGATCAACCAGTGCACAGGTCTGGGACTAATAACTGTGGAACCCCACCCTGAGATTTATCTTCAGCTCTTGGTAGGTTTAATTGACCCAAGCACAAGGAAAACATAATAAATATCAGGGAAGAGATTTCTGGTTAAAAAAAAGCTGACTGAAACACCTCATGCACTTACTGAAGTTTTAGAAAAAATATTGCACTGGAAAATTGATGAAGATCTGAAAAACTGATATCAGCTGTAATTGATTCCTCCTGAAACCTGGCCCCAGTGATTACCAGTGTGACAGCTGTGAGATGTCTTTGTGGGTTGCCCATGCACTCACTCTACAAATGGACAAAGCTGTATTTTCTGGATTTCACATGAATGAAATGTAAAGTTTGTCACTAACCTTTTGCAGTAGATTTTAGTGGTAGAAGATTAAATGAACAGAGTTAAAAGCATCCTTGATGAGGCCGCCCAATAATTTTGTGCGAGGACACAGCAGAGGTACCTTGGACAGCAACTTTTTCTCTTCCCGTGTGCCGGGGAGTGAGGGAGGAGGAACTGGAGAGGATCCAAGGTTGGACAGAGCCAGACAAATGAGGAGGATCACTGAGGGATCAAGTGAAGGCTGCTCCTTGTGGGAATTGTGTGAGAGCCACTGTCTGTTCTTTCCACAGTTGCTTCCAGAGTCTCAGGTGGAAATATTCCTACAGAGCGAGCTGAGAAACCCTTTTTATCATTCACCAGCTCTCTGATGCTTCAGAGCAACTCTCAAGTGCAGACTCACCAAAGAGACTTCTAAAGGCCTTTCCAGTGCAGTGAAATTTCTGTTGGGGAGGTTCTTGAAACTAACCTTCTTTTTAGTTCTTGGAACTGAGGAAAAGCGACAGCTGCATGCATTGAAATTCCCATTGTAAGGGGTGGAAAGTTTGCAAATGGTAAAACCCTTTTAATTTTGATACATTTGCACTGTAATAATGGCATAAATAAGCCTCTTCAAAGGATTTAGGGCAGGTAGCTGAAAAAAAACATTCTGTCATCTACCTTTGATGAGAGCTTCAAGGCAAATAATAAATGAGCAGATGAAGCTTTCTGTGGAAAGTCATGTTTTCAAACATGTCCAAATAACTTCTTCAGTTCCTGGTAGCAGTGTGCTAAAAGCAAAAGCAAATCATTAAAAATAGAGAAGGTACTTCCAGATTAATAGGTCTGGCTACCCTAAAATTTCCCTCAAGAATTGCCAATAGAAAAATTAATGGTTCCACTTCCAGTGAATTATCATTGCTTATTTCCCAAGCAGTGAAAATAAAAATAAAAATAGAAGAACATAATTCCTTATCT
Organism: Sylvia atricapilla; assembly: GCF_009819655.1. Classification (NCBI taxonomy): domain Eukaryota; kingdom Metazoa; phylum Chordata; class Aves; order Passeriformes; family Sylviidae; genus Sylvia; species Sylvia atricapilla. The sequence goes on from NC_089149.1 coordinate 7,108,766, forward strand.
TTCTTTTTCTTTCTTTCTTTCTTTCTTTCTTTCTTTCTTTCTTTCTTTCTTTCTTTCTTTCTTTCTTTCTTTCTTTCTTTCTTTCTTTCTTTCTTTCTTTCTTTCTTTCTTTCTCTCTCTCTCTCTCTCTCTCTCTCTCTCTCTCTCTCTCTTTCTCTTTTTCTCTCTTTCTTTCTCTTTCTTTCTCTCTTTCTCTTTCTTTCTCTCTCTTTTTTTCTTTCCTTCTCTGTCACCAGGTGAGTTTGCAGATTAAATTTAATGACTGACTAGTTAGAGGCATAAAAGAAAGGCATATAGAAAATGTAAGTAAGTGAAGGATAATAAATATGTTGAATTTGATGAAGCCATGATTCTACACAAAAATTTCAGTAGGATTTAAATGAAATCCTGAGGAATACATGAAAGAGGTCTTCTATGGCTTGAGTTACAGAGAGGAATAACAATCCTCTTGTCAATAGCCAGATTTTGGGACGATTTGAGATGAAATATCTATACTGGGTAAAGTAGAGTACAGTGCTGCAGGGATTCCTGCTGTGCTGTACAATCTTTACTGTAGCCTTAGACAGACTCTCAGATATCCAAACAATAACAGCCAGAGGTTATCCAAGCCCAGGGAGAGCTTTAAAATTATTCTAATTTCCTCCCTGAGAGGCACCATGGTTTTAATTCCTGGAACCCGGAGAAGGATTCAGGGAAGACCAGGCCAGGGAAATTTTTCAGTAGGGGATGTTTTAATCACTAGCTGTAGAGCTCTAACATATCACTTCTCAGAGGCATTTAATAAAAACAAACAACCTGGTTATGAACATAGGAGATGTACTTATAAGAGATGAAAGGAAGTCATGGTTTGGGTCATTGCTGCTTTTTTCATGTATCACATTCAGTCCAGTGGCCCATGAAATAATTAATCTGTTAATGATGTTGTGAAAATGAACAGGAAGTTAATTGTGGACAGTTAAATCCAAAAGGGTCAGAACAGGAAAATGCCCACATGAAAATGCAAAGCCATTTAGGTTGAAAAATCAGCCAAGAAAATCAGATTATTCTTGAGACAATGCTGTATTTTAAGAACTTTAGGAACTTGATTGCAAGGGAACTACCCCAATGTGTAAAATCAGGTATGTGGCTGAAGTGTCTTCCTAACTCAGGTCATGTAGAAATACAGTGGAGAAATATAATCAAAATATTTAGATTTCAGCTGGTGGAGCAAGAGCTGTTTAGTCGTGTGAACTGTGCTGATAGAGGGTGAAAGGTTTTCAGAAGAGGAGTGTTCCAAAAGGCAATAATTGCTCTCATTAAAAATTTCATCCTGAACTTTGTATTTGTATTCCAGAAATCCTTCATTGGAGGGAAGAGATTTGGCTGTTTTACAGAAGAGTAAAATTAAACTTTTGATTTGAGCTGATTGTGAGACAGACTGTGAGAAAATTATTTTGTGCATGACTTTTTAGCTCTGTCTCCAGTCAACAGATATTATTCTCCTGCTTTGGAAATGGTTATTATTAGATATAATAGAGCATGTTCTTACCTTAGTTCTGCCTCTGTGATTTCAGACTTCTCCTGCTGGATTCACAGGAGTAAATTAAAACTGCATTTGCAACAGTATACTTTAAATCTGCATTCATGCAGTTGAAATGCTGAGTAAAATCCTTGCTCAATTAAAACTACAGAGACTTTTGCCAGTACCTTTAACTCACTCAGGATCCTGTCCCCTGTCACTTGTGTAGAACTGCACAGAATATCCAGATGATCCAAGTTTCTTTCCATTGTGAAACTGAAACCCAAACACTTCATCCATTTCAGGACTGAGGAAATGTGTTCTCCCTACTAAAGCACAGCTTCCCATTCTATGGATAGCTCTATTTTAGTACAGAGAGCTTTGTTTCATTCCATGATTGAGAGGGGCTTATTTGCAATTTGGGTTCACAGAGGGTTGCTCTAGGCCCCTGAACATGCCTGTGAATGATTGCATCCATTAGCAGAGAAGCTATATATTCCTGGAAGAAACATTTCCGAGGAAGATTAACCAGTTTAAAGGGGTTTTGTTATTTTTTCCCCCTTTTATGAGCCTTCATTTCCCACCTTTTATGAACAAGGCGTTTAGACTTAGATATTGCTGAAAAATTACAATCTTCTCCTTAAGATAGAAAATGTCAATTAATTCAATTTAGTTAAAACACTGATTTATGTTCTGAAAATGAGTCATTTTCCATTTAGCTACAGAATACTTCACTTTCCACTTCAAAGAGAATAAAGAGTTCACAGTAAATATTATCTTCTCTTTAAATTTTTCTACTCATAGCACGTCTTGAATACAAGGACTATGAAGTTATTTAATCCATTTTCTAAGCTAGGTCTATCTTGTCGACATATGTGCACAATGTACATCATAACAATATTAAAGACAGTGAAAGATGGGTTAGATATTAAAATTTAAAATACAGTAGCCTTTTTATGGCTGACTTTGAATCTGCAATCAGCCAAAATGTCGTTGACTATCTCAGTTTTGGATATGTAGCTGATGAAAAGCTGAAGAAAAGAATGAAATTCAGAGAATTATTTGATTATCTCTCATCAGCTGTGGTAGATTATTTTCCTGTAGAGTTTAAAATTTAGGGGGAAAAATCCCATATCTGAGCTGTGAAACAGTATTTTCCTTGATCCTCTGACATTTTTTCTTATAATTAGTAAAAGACAGGCAACCAAACCCCCAGATTCTTAATTTTAATTTGTAGCCCAGTGACACCTTCCTTTCTTCTATCTCGAACTATTTTATCCCTCAGTTATGTTGTTTTGGGGGATTTGGTTTTGGCTTTTTGTTTTGTTTTGTCTTTGTTTTGTTTTGGTTTTTGGTTTTGGTTTTTGTTTTTGTGTTGTTTGTTTTTTTGTTTTGTTTGGGTTGGGTTTTTTTTGTTTGGGTTTTTTTTTTTTTTTTTTTTTTTTTTTTTTTTTTTTTTTTTTTTTTTTTTTTTTTTTTTGGCTGTGGTATGATTTTATTCTCCTCCTGTTTGTTTATTAAAATCCCCGGCAGGGAATACTGTGTAACACCACTGAGTACTAACCCAGCCTCCTCAGATCCTGACTGCTGCAATCTCAGGTTTTATGCAGGAGGGACTGAAATTATTACATTACAGAGGAGTGGATCATTTTTGATCAGCTGCTTTTCCTTTCCCAGAGGTTCCTCAGATCTTTTTCCTTTGGGACATGAAAGCATCCTCTTCTGTAGATTCTTTCCACACCTCTGTTGACATGGGGGTGCTGTCCTTGCTCATGGAATGCAAATCCATCTGTTTAGTTTGGGGAGGCAACACTTAACCAGGCACTCCTTTGTTTCCACTTGTTTGGGTTTCTCTGTGCTGTGATTTACTGATACTTGTGCACAAGCTCTGATCTCTGGATTTGTTCGTGGAGAAATATTCAGAGAGCTTGTGCTCTGATATTTTTTAGAGTCACCTACAAAGGTCAAAGAATCATAGAATAGCTGGAGCTGGAAGGGACCCATAAGGATCAATTTATCACAAGGATATATTGTTGTTGGTTTATTGCCTGTGTGTGCTTTCTTAACAATTCCCTTAATTGTATGACTTCAAAATGTATTGAACATTCTTGATGGGAGATTGAACATTGTGAATATAAATCTCTTGATGGATTTAAAACAACGGACATATTTCTTTACTTATTTGAATTCTCTAAAAAAACCCAAAAACATTCAGAGTCCTTTTTAACCTGAACTTTGGGAGTCTGGCTCAGCTCCCACAAGCACCTCATTTGGAGAACTCACTGGTGCTGGGTTCTCCTCCTCCCTGGCCCATCAGCATCTCTGACTGCATCAGGACACAGACTTGACAAAGGCAGGACACAAAGAAAACTGACTGAGCTTGAACCTGCTGTACACAGGAACCCCAGCTCCCTCTTCACTCTGTTTTTCTTTCTATTCTAAATCATGCTGGAGTTTGATTTGCATGCTGATGACTAACATAGCCGAAAAGTTCATTAACTTATAGGAACAGAAAATCACACCAGATTGTTTAACTCATTTAATCAGAAGTAGCTCTCACAACAGATTGAAGAGTATTAGAACAAAAAAGGGTGTCCTCCCTGCATGTATCTCTCCTGCAGTGCAGCATGCAGATGGTCATCTTTAAATCTCAATTCTTCAACTCTCAGAGTCCAAACTGAAACCCAGGCTTTGCAGTCTCTATGAGCAGGGCATGGCAGCTGCCAAGGTGCAGCCCATGGTTACAGCAGCTGCCCCCAAGCCCTGAAAGAGGGAGCTAAGAACAGAGTGAGAACCATCCTCAGGTCCTTACTTTGCTCATTGCTCTGCTATGGAAATTACAGCACTTGAAAAGCAGTTGTTTTATACAATAACTGAAGTTTTCTTCATTTCTGAAATAATGGATTTCACCCAGCTGAATTCTTGTGAATTTCTCTCGCTTTCTTCCTTCCTCCTCCCTCAGCTCCCTGCTGAAAATCGACTCCAAAGAGGGAAATCAGACCTCTGCATGATATAGCTGGGTATTTCCCTTTCCTTTCAGATTTGCACTAAAAGCTCATCAGCATTTATTAAAGTTCTTCTTTCTTCAGTCGTGGGCAGGTATCAAAGACCTTCACTCAGTAACTGTGGCCACCAAACCCTGTTTTTCACACTCCAGTATGAGGAAGACAAGTGCTAAACGTTCTCATCAGACAGATGAAGGCATTCTGTGCCCTGAAAGCTCTTCTGTGCCTAGGTCAGGTGCTCTGAGGATATTTCACAAAAGAGAAAGGGATACAGAGCAGGGAAAAACCTTGTGCTGCTCAGCTGTGACACTTCACACACGCACAAATCCTGTTTCTCATCTTCCCTGGCATTTGTGGCAGCATCTCTGAGTGATAGTTCCTACAGTTTGATGCAGAAACATTTTGCTGGGAAATAGGTGCTGTAATCTCTGTTTAAATTTAGTGTTATGGCTATATGCCCTTGGCTGCTCCTCTGTGAGCCGTTGAGGCTTAGCTGATTGATTTCTCAACTGGTGAGCAGGAGTCTGTAGAGAAGACATTGATTTCTGTAAAGCTGGTCGTATTATGTCCCAGGATAATAAGCAGCTTAATTCAGGTTTTCAGAGGTATTTATGAATGAAGCTGAGGTCTGTGTCAGCACAGCCCCCTGCTCTGAGTTGTCTTGTACAGAGGGCAAATTCCTCACCTCCATTTTTCTCTTCAGTATTTTGACATATCTTGGAAAAACAGGCATTGTTATCTGGATTCAGGGAGAATGTTTATCCTTAGTTTAGCTTTCTATGCAGCCCCTCCTTTTTTCCTTCTCCCTGCCCATCCTCTACTTCTTCCCTCCGTGTTTTTGGTGTGCCTGGACGTGCACAAATGTGTGTGAGTGAGAGGGCACGGCAGGGATGACAGATAATGAAGTAATTGCTTTCTTCCCCCTTCCCTTCTTTTTGTCCTCTATCCTCCAAACATTTTCTAAAAAAAGCATTAACATGTGACAATGTACATTTATTCTCTCATCCTGCCTGTTCAGTGAAGCCTTTGGGGTGTGTTTAATTTTCTTGTTTCGATGCACAGATTTTCTTGCACTCTGTGTGCTACTGCTCCAGAAAGCAGCACTAGAGCAAATCCTGATTTCTCTGAGCAGAGAGGAGCAAGGTCAATCACTGCCCTGACATTGATACACTTTGGTTTTAAGGGCAGACCTCATGTACAGACCTGTGTACATTAAAATAATTCTCCTTTAGTGTAATTTCAGACTCAGCTTCATTTTTTATTTTATGTGTCAGGGATCAGTGACCAGAGTGGGGAAGAAATGGAAAAATGATAGAATGAAGTTGCCTTTCCTTTGAATTTTTCACAGTGGACTGCTTTCAAAAGAAAGTAAATACAAGGGAAATACAGCTGCACATGATGACAGAGGGAATCAGATTTGTTTAAACACAGCTGGAAACAATGCTGGAGATGAGGACAGTGCTTTGAAATAATTTTTATGGTCAGTAGCTGCATAAGAACTTTCCAAATAGATTCGATTTTCTCTGAAGCTGAAATGCTTTGTGCAGTAACTTTTGGGAACATTTGCAATATGTCTGGAGACTGATGCAATTGTTAATAGTACTGTTGCCTTCTGCTTCTTGCTTTATCAAAAAAAAAAAAAAAAAAAAAAAAAGGCAAACAAAGCAGCATGTTCTGATAGAGTATCCACCTGTCAGAGTTTCTTTTCTAACTAATCATATCAAATCAAATTCCTCCTTAGATAGATTATTTTTTTTTCTTCATGGCTCTCCATAGGCCTAATCTTATGATACCTATAAAGAAGTAGCTCATGCCATCTTCCTTTAGAGTGCAAGGGAGAGAAACCCATAGTCTTACATGGGCTGAAATTTTCTTTTGGTCAACCAAAATGTTTTGGTTTGTCCTTATGTACCATGGTTTTGTCTTGGTGAAAAAAAGAGTTCAAACTTTGATAGCTTTTTATTTAATTTGCAACTACTGGCTGTCAAGAACTTCAGGAAACTTTGTAGCTGATTGGGAAATACAGCAAAAGCAAAGGTAGAGTTGTATATTTTATTTTAAATCTCAAAACTTTTTAATTCCAAATTAGTTTATGAGCTAGAACAATAAGCAGTCCTCAGCACAAACGTGGGTTGGAAGTATCTCATACCCCACTGTGCTATGGTTGTGTGAGGACTCCCAGGACTCAGTTACTGATTTTTTAGGTCTTTTTGGTTTCATGTTCTGGCATGGATCAGGAGTGGATGCTGCCCACATGAATGGAGAAGGTTCAGTGTGGTTGTGGCCATTTCTGTACCACACACCAAGGAGCTTATTCCTCACTGGCTCACCATAAATAGGAAGAGTAAAATGCTGTTAAAGCTTTGGGTAAATCTCCTGTAGAATAAACCTCTGATGTGCCATTTGGAATGTGTGGCAGGGATGTAGTCTGATGAACTGGATATGAGTTGGAATCTATAGATTCCTGATTTCTAATGCCACCTGGACACCAAGAGGAAACAAAATTTTGGTCAGGTACTTGGTTTCCTTCATCTCAATCTCCCAGTTTGCAAGTGATAAAGTTTTCTCATTTCCCCTAATGGAGCCCTTGTACAGAGGGAAATAAGTTGAGTGAAGAGGAGGAACAAAGCCCTGTTGCTTATTCTGAAATGTATCAGAGATGAGACCAGACAGCAACGTGTTATCTGAAAGGCTTTTATTCCTTTCTACCTCAGGGACAATTGAGCTTTAACACATGCATAGCTGATCCTGACAGCATGTCTCTTTATCTATTAAGTATCATTTACACTGCAGGCTGGCTGAGAACTGTATTCAGGGGAGTGCAATTTCATTGCCAGAGCATTGATCAAAAGGATTTTCTTTTAATGCAAACAGACAAGGTACAGACTATATATGAATGTAAAATGGAGTTCTAGAACACTGAAGGACTTCTTTTCTATCAGAAGATAAATCTGTTTCATTAATGGAGTGGTGAAGGATGTTTGAATTCTACTTCACAGCTTCCATCGAGGCAGTGCAGTAACCAGACACCTCTATGTGTATGGAACCTGCCTATGTCAGTGAATCATTAAAAAATCATAAGCATTTGACACTGAATTATTTGGCTACAGTGACAAGTCATTAAACACCAGTCCTGCAAATTAATGCTTGATTATTTTTTCATCCTAAAGATGTATGATGAGCCTTCAAGGGAAAAGATGTTTTTTTGGTCCTGGTACTGGAGTTTGCTCTAGGGTGAGCTGGGCTTGGCTCCTGTTTCTGCCAAAAACTTGGGCAAAAATTATATCAAAAACATCTGAACGGTCCCTGTTCTTCAGTTTACAGTTAAGTGAGAAAAATTGCATGGCTTTCTCCCCCTCTTCTGCATTTGGGGGAAGTGACTGTTGTGTGTTTGCTCAGTGTCTGGCACAAAAGGGTCCCAGGTTTGGGGGCTGCACACAGGCACCACAATGAAAAAAAGGGAGTAATAGTAAGTAACTAAATGCAAATTTTCATGATTTACACCATGAATTTTTATAAAAATAAGAAAACATTGTTCTGAAATGAGAAAGTTCTTCGTGATCAAGGAGTAAATTAACTCACATGCTTTCTTGAACAATAAAATCTGAAGTGCTTTTTCTCCTCTTCAAAGTGAGAACATATCACTGCTTTATTACTCATTATTGAGAATATACCTTAGAGTACAGACTAAGGTACTGTGGTCTGTGTTGCTGCTGTAGTCAGGAGACTGTTAATCAGTCTTACTAATTTGTTTTTATAAAAATATTAATTTACATTGCTGCTAAACTTCCTTTCTTACTTAGTATAATAGTAGTAGGAAATATTGCCAGCTTGTGCCATAAGGAATAATGACTTCTCTTCAGTGTATTGCAGGCTGATACTTTCACAAGACTTTTTTCCACGTTAAAATTATGTTTAAATTTATGCATTAAATGTGCTTGCAGAGATAGTCTTCACAATTGCAGATTCATAGACACCTCACAGCACTTGAACTTGCCTGATCTCCTCCCAGGCAGGGATGGGCAGCCAAGGGATGGATCACTGCAAACAGAGCTGTCCTGCCTCCAACAAACCAGGTCAGGGCTGCCTCCCATCACAGACTGTGAGCACACCTTTGGGAAACCAGCACAGAATCCTTCCATTTAACTAAGTAGTGTTCTCCAAAATTTTCAAAAGTTTCCAAACATTTTCAGAAGGTCTCCAAAATTTTCAAACATTTTTGGGGGTGTGGGTTTTGATTGGCAGAATTTTTTTCTGCCCCTTCAGTGCAAGGACAGGATTCTGCATTCCCCTCTAAAATCCATTCCTCAGCTGAGATTGCTGGAGAGCGTCAGTGGGTAAAACAAGGGCATCACTTTTCTGAGAGCTGTGTGGAAGTCACCAGCTCACACCAAACACACCTTTGGATGGCTTTGAAATTTGGCAATTTTGTCAAGTCATGGCAGAGCTGATCTTGCAGTCTTTGCCATATCACAGTACTTAATTCCTGAGATACTTAGGCTCAGTTAAAAGAATTCTCTGGGTAATGCCTTTGTTCATTTTTTGATGCTGATCCTCTGTCTTTCCACTGATATTAAATCAATATTTTTATCTTAATTATTATTTAAACTAATGTAATTCATAAGTCAATGCCAACTTTTTCTGTTTTTCAGACATCCTACAAATAGCTGAGGGATGTTCCCTTCACATACACCTTCCTGGAATTCAGGAAAGAGAAAATATCTTTTCTATCTGAACTCTGAGTGGTAAGAGGCTTCACTTCTTTGAATGCTTTTGTAATGCTGGGAAATCAAGTCCTGGAATCAGAACACCTCATTTATCTCACAAAATTAGATTGGTTTCAGCACAACCCAGTGAAGAACGTCTGTGGCTACACACAATATGCTATTACTGCAACAACCAAATGAGAGGACTCTGCATGGTATTTAATTTGAGAGATGCCTGTAGTCTAGTTCTAATAAACAAAATTCTGTGATGGTTTTGAGTACATGATGTACTTTACTCTTTTGCTGTAGCAACAGTAAAGCCCAAATGAGAAATTATTCTGTGAAGGTTAGAGAACTTCTTGTATTTGTGTTACCTCTGCACAGCTGAGAATTTCTTCCTTTGGAATATTTGAATCTATTTTTAAAATAAAATTATTTGATTTGTAGCTGGTTCAAGTCTCCCACAAAGGCCCAGTGGTAGAACTGTTTTATATCACTTCCTCCTGAAGTACAGATGATCTCACTTGAAGTGCAAGAAATTTCCTCTGTCTTTCTTTTATCTGGTGAGACATAAAACAGGGGAGAGGATGGTGGGCTGATGGTGATTATTTAATCCTTTGCAGCAGTCTGTCAGGGTTAGGACTTTCAGAGAGTAATTTCTGGAGGGTATCATCAGAGAATGCTGTTCAATATTTCATGGCCAGGGAAATAATCTGAAACCCAGGAGACTCAGCCACTTGCATTGTTTAAAGTCCTTGGACTTCTGTGACTGTTTTCAGAGGCAATTTAAGGACAGACTATTATTGTATTAAAGGAATAAACAAAGGCTTCAAGCTTTTGGGGATGCAGTAGCCAGTTAAAAGAAACATGGAATGAAGAGAAGAAGAAAATATGAAGAGCCCTTTATTCATCACATGGTGGCTGTGTGTCTGTCTCACATAAGTCTGTGGGATGACCAGGAATACTTTAGTGAAGGTGAAAAATAGCTGGTATCATTAAAAATTACTGGAGGCAAAGGGGAAAGATAGGAGTATTGAGAAATGCTTTTAATTATGCTCATGTTGAAGTATAGTAAAATTAAATGGACTGGGTTGAACTTTGGTGACAGTTTCTGGTAAAAGTACTGAAGCAAGGTAATAAAAATAGAGGTCAAGGAGCTCTGGTTACATCTTATGCAAGACTGAATAGAAAATATGAACCTGTGACCTACTAAACCAAGTGCATTAGGTAACAAATATCTATATCTGGTAGCTTAATCAGTGACTTGGAAAAGATATATGGCATTTTTTGTAAATTCAGTTTAAAATGCACCTGAAATTAAAACTAAGCACTAAAGTACAGAACAAGAAGGCATAATAATGTTTTTAACTGTGCTACTGAAAGTTCACTGTGATTTTAGGGAACAAGACCATAAAATGACTGAAAATAGGTACCATATCTTTCAGCTTCAGACATCACTAGCTACTGAGCCATACCTAGGGAAAGAATGTTGTCAGGAACCTGTGATTAAAATCAATTACTGCCTAGGCAGCTTACCATCTGGAGGAGGGAAAGCCTTTCATTCTCTTAACTTGTGCATCTCGTTTTTGAGTTGTGAAAACTCAGGCAATCCACTGTGTTCAGTAACTCAGCTGCTTCCGTCCTGCTCTATAGTCAAAGTTATTTTCAAAGATATGTAGTCGAAGCTTTTTTCCTCGTATTTTTCTGAAGTATCATTAAATTGTCTTTAATTCGGTAGCCAGTTCCTTCTGCACTTTTATAAAAAAGATTTTTGATGACGAATGAACAAGTTTGCATTGATAATTTTGCAAAATCTGTGGTTTAAAATGCCTGTCCTGTTATATTTTCTCTAGATTGATCAGTTAAATCTTTCATGTTTGGAAGGTTTGATTCAGATGGAAGTGGAAAGGACATCCAGAAACATGTAAACCAAAACTGTATCACACATTTATGTCATCCTGATGAATTGCTTTGAAATACTCCCCAATATGATTTCCACAAAATGTATTTCCAGAAGTTTTTTTCTTCTAAATGTCACTATCTTCTCCAGTCTGGGGAGATAACTGAATCATACCTGTTATTTATAGTCAATTTTCTCTTCTTGACTTCTTTCTGAATTGAATTCAGACAAACTTAGTTAGCTTTTGGGATTTCAGGTGTTCATAACAGTTGTTGACCAAGAGGCTTGCTAATTGTATAATAAGTTACATAGATTTTCTGAAATTGAGGAGCAACACTTCCCAGCATCCGAGTAGGTAGGTTGATAAATACCTATCTGTTAATAGAAAGGCTGCATTTAAGTAGTGATCCTAAATCAAATTCTCTAACAGGCTTTTCATATCAGAATTTCCTTGTGAATTATTAGAAGGTGATAGTTGATCTTCTCAGGTATTGTGTCTGCTAGTGATGTGTAAATTATCCTGTGTGGCATAAACTGATTTTAGTTGACATAGAACTATGACCTGAGTATCTGCCCCTTTGTTCTCAGCATTTAAACTTGAATATCTCTGTATACTTTCTAGTTCCTACCACTTTCATGTCTTTGGGGGCTGAAACCTGGGCATCAGTGCCAATAAATCCCTTTCCCAGTAGGATGTGAGTGAAGCAGTTCACCTGCACTCTCATGGCTTTGTAAAGGCCGTATCTCAATTGTCTGTGGGATGAAATCCTCAGGGATTTGGTTTTCTCCTTCTTTATCCTTTCTTAAAAGCACCTGGGGTCTTGTGGCCGTGTTCCCAAATGGAAAACAATAAAGTGCCTGAAGTTGGGCGTCAAATCCATCTGGGCTGATGTTTGAATCCCTGTGCTAGTGAAGATGAAGATGGATTATCAGTCATTTCCCAGGCAGTATTCTGGAGCTTGCAGCTCCCTGACAGGCATTTTATTCATTGAGGTGAGCAGAGTAGTGGGGAATGGCTCAAATGAGCAGAGAAAGAGCTCTGTGGTGTGGGAGCTGTGCCCAGCCTTGACCCATGTAAGGGACTGAGGAGCAGCAGGGAGCCCCATTCCTTTGCTGTGGGGGGACTTCTTCAGCTTCATAAATGCATAAATACCAGATTGCTGTTCCCCTGCAAGAGGCGGGCAAGCCAGCACCTGAAAAATACTGAGTTATTTTCCCTGATGTTATTTTCCATCCTCCTTTGTATGTTTATTTGTTGGTATTTCTGTATTTGCTTGTGTGACCCACAGCAAAAAGGAAAGAGCAAGCTGCCAGGGCAACAGCCAGAACTGCTATCCACTAAAAGTAGGGAATGACTGAGAAAGGTAATGAGGACATATTTTGATTCCTTATTTTCTTAAACTGTATTGCATTAACCTGTTCACATTCATTTTTGTTTACCTCTTAGTAAAAGGGCTGATGTGTTAATCAGGGCAACTTTATGGGCAGTACTTTCAGTTTAGAGTTTGCACAGCCAGCTGTGTTGAGAGTGTAGAGATTGCCTTGGAGAAATTTTTAGTGAAAAATATTTCCAGTTTTTGTTACCAAGGACAAACAAGCTTTGATGTGCTAATGGTGTGAGATGAACTAATCTGAGCTGTGAGCACCTCTCAAGAAAAAAACAGATCCTGATATCACTATACTTCAATAAAGATACTTTTCTTCCACTGTCAAAATTAATTCCCTCTGGTTTTATAATTTTATTGTACATTTCTTACCAGCCCAAAGAATATTGGTGTTCTGGCAAATTCAGCTTTAGCAAGGCCATCACTTCCAAACCTGTTATATCATATATTAATAAAGAAGGGATGTGTAGATTGAATGAACAAGCTATTTGTAAACCTCGGGAAATTTTTCAATTAAAACGTTTCATCTTCAAACAGCACAAAGAGCTATCTAAAGATATAGATATGAGAAACATGGGTTTAATATTTTTAAATTCCCATATCTTTTCTTGAGCAGTTACATGTCCTTTGTGGTTACAAAGGATCTTCTTTATGACAAAAAAAGGAACTCTCTTTCAGTCAGCAAAATATATTCTCATTGTAAAAGACGGTAGTGAAATGAAAGAAAAAGAAAACCAGATGAGTGTAGGGATATATTGGCACTGTTTTAGTTGATACATCAGCTGTTTGTGGCTGTTAATCAGATGTATTTACTTTATTGATCAAATGACACATTCCCACTTTGTGTGTGTGTGTGTGATGGTAATGATGCTGCTGCTGCAGGTGAATGGGTTGGGCTCTGTCCAAATCTGTAGTGTGGAGCATGAAAAAATCCTCTTGGATTATTAATACTTCATTTGAGCTTGCAGTGCAGGGAATTAGATTTTAGTTTGCATGTTAATAGTAAATTCATTTAGCCTCTGAGATACCATAAATATGCCACACTTCAAGGATGGCAATGCTCTGTTGAAAGCTCTTTGCTCAGCATTAATTTGATATGAATTTGAGATAATAAAGCTGAACACTGCAGTTTGGTGTGACACATTCCAGGCATCGAGCAGTGCCACACAAAGGTGTCCAAGTCATCAGGACCAATTTTATCTGCTGAAGCAGCTGTGTTGCCACCAGGCTTGTTCTGGCTTTCACCATCCAACACAGGAGTGCCTGCCACATTTCCAGCTGGGGGCTGGTTTTGGGCACCTTTCACAAATGAGCAGGATTTTCACACAGTTTGATTTTGTGTTTGGCATTTTTATCAGAGTAACAAGGATAGCAATCCTCTCTTAGATTTATGAAACATTAAATCACCCAGAGTGGCCACTTCGCCCAGAGAAGCTGTGGAGGCCCCACACTTTTCTGTAGGTTCTCAAATGACTGTTCCTGTCACTTTGTGTGTCTTTTTCACTGCATCAGCTCCAGCTATTGCAATGTTCAGGATGCCCAAGCAAGGTGAAGTGTCAGTTTAGAGACAGAGTGTTGGCCTGGTAACTTAATTTTAAGAGATAGAGATTTTTTTTTTAAGCTTTCCTTACAAAAGAAAATTGGGATGTTAAATTAATTTTTCTACTTTTCTGGGAGCTTGAGGCTACCATGGGTAACTTCTATGTTTAAACTGCCCTAGTCAGCAAAGTCACAGGTTCCTCCAATTCAAAATTGGTCAATTATCTGTTTCCCCAAGCAAGAAATACTCTACACCCAGCAAATCTGTCTGACTTGATTAGGAAAGCTGGAGGGAAGGCATTCAGCTTCTCTTTACCTGGGGCTAGGTGCTTCTAAAAATTCTGCTTAAAACATCTTTTACTTCAACTTGTCTGTTTTGCCTGCTCCAATCAAAGAAGTGCACATGACATGAAGTGTGCACGAAGTATGCCAACATTTTTAAAAAAAATTCTCTCATGAAGGCTTTTCATGCCTCTCTGTTCATTGGGTAGGTTTTGGCATGGATTTTTCATTATTTTGTATAGAATTGAGGGTCCCAATACTGCAACTGATTCAGTGCAGAAGTAAATCAGTGCCCATTTGCAGCCCCAGTAATTCTAAAGGATGGGATGAGATGTCAGGGGAAGGCTGGGTGAAAGGGCTTTGAGTTAGTCACAGCCTTGAGATCATATAAAAAATAAGCAGGCTCCAAATTACCCAAATATTATATTAGAAGATAATAAACCAGACATTAATTCTGTAAACAGAGAGAGATTAAATAGCCTGGGTGAGACAGATTTAATAATGAGTTTGGAGATGAATCAGACTCCCTGACCCCTGTCCTTGCAGTCTTGCTCTGAAGGTCAAAACCTGTCAGCAGCAGCAGTTAAAATGTGTGCTGGACCATCTCTGGGCATTCCAGGGCACACTCCACCTCCTGCCCACCACTGCAGGGCTGCACTGTGCACAGACCCTTCCTCAGCTGACTCTGGGCTCTGTGGGATTCAGTCACCTGCTTGGATCAAATATTCATATCTGGATGGTGGTTCTGGAGACTTTCCTGGACACATTAACTTATCTTTTGTTCGTGGAGGATGCTGAAAAACATTAAGAATCACAAAGATGACAAGCATCTCTCTTTTTCAATTACTTGTAAATCTGCTGAGAATTTATCAATTTTAGTTTAGAAACTTGTTCTAGGTGTAGCCTTACACACTGCAGGGCAGCTCTCCTCTGAATTAGTTAAAATCTTTACTAATGGCAGGAAAGTATTGCATGGTTGTGTTAAGTAGATGACACTTGGATAATATTTTTTCCTGATGTTTGGCTTAAATTCACTGGGTGCATATGCACCATTTAAGTGTCAAACCCCTCAGTTTTGACAGGTAAAGCACTTTTGCACTACCTTAATGAATAACTGGAAATACTTTAGTCATCAGACAACTCCAAAAAAACTGATGCTGAGTTTCCACATATGCAAATCTCATAAATTGACACTTGGGGTTTTTTTTAAGCAAATGAAAAGCAAACAGTTGAAACAAAATTAAACTGCCATTCAGCCTGCATGCTCACAGTAACTTCTGGTAGTTGCAGTTAATGTGAATATACAGGTTTTTTTGGTTCAATCATTATTTTTAACAGTGAAGCCTATCTAATCATTAGCTGGATCGTGAAGTCAATTCCTTTCCTGCATTTTGTAGCTCATCTTGCCTAAATTGTTTCAGTTCCTCAGAGATAGTTTTTGAATATGCATGACATATTTCAGCATAATAACTAGGAAGTCATTTTATGTTGCATCTCATTAGCAAAATAAGTATCAAAACAGGTTTCCCTTCCCTTAGAGGAAGCTCTTCAATTAGCTCCAGAGAACAATTCACCTTCAGCTCCCCCACACGTTAATACCTATTCCAGAATGTTTGATCTTAAATACTGGACTAGATCATCTTTAATTTCACTGCATATAACTTACTTTTCCTCTTCAAGGATCATAGAAGGCCAGACCAATTTGGCACTGAGTTCTAAGCTGGGTATAAACCAAAGTCTGAATCAAATAATTTGTTTTGTGCTTTTGCACATTTTTGGGATGGACTCCTCATCTCCTGCTTCTGAGAGCATCTGGCTGCTCAGGTTGCTCCTTCCCACAAATTCAGGATATAGAGATATAAAGTGTGCAGTGGGGAGCCCTCAGTTCGTGCTGCTCCTCCAACCCTTGTAAGAGAGAGTGCAGACCTTGCCCAGTATTATTTTATGTACCACATCAACAGAAGGCCTACAGAATAAATTGTATTTATGGGGCTCCAAAATACAAGTCATGTTTTAAACAAGTACATCCTTGCATCCCAGCTTGGATAACATTGTCCTCTGCTGTAGCAGAACACAAAAATCCCTGAAATGTGGTTTGTGGCCTCACACAACAGTTTAGACCTAGACCTAGACATAACCTAGACCTAGACATAGCCTAGAACCAGAATGAGCCTAGAACCAGAATGAGCCTAGAACTAAAGGGAAAGGCTATGGACATAGTTTGTGGTGCTGAAATCAGAACATACTTAGTCTTTTGAGATCTTAGGACCATTATAACAATTGGCTTTTTTTTTGTGCCATTGAGGTTTGTTGATGTTTTCCCAGATGGCTGCATTTTCATGTGGATAGAAAATCTCAGTAGAACCCCTGGGCCCAGGAGATGAAAAATGAAAGAGAAAGCTGAAATATCTACCTGCTTGAGCCCAGCTCTTGTGTTCTGATCTGTCTTTGAAGCACCCTCAGTAAATATTGATTTTCTATGAGGTCTATACTGTGTTCTGTCAGAAAAACCATGAGTTTGAAGAAACCTCAGGATTTTTTTAAGTACACTCCCCTGCTTACCTCGAGGCAGATCAATCCGTATTTTAGAAATAAAGTGCGTGTTGGATTGCTGGACTGGAAGGCAAACAGTTGTTCTTTCACTCCAACCTGTAACAGGCGTGAAACAATCTTGCAGATACAGGAATCTGTTGTTTATAGTTATAATCATATTTGACACAGTTTCCCTTCATTTGCCCTTGTGTAATTTATTAGAAATATTCATATTGAAAACAAAGCCTTGCTGCAAAAAGAAGCTGATGGAAACACACGATATGCTGCTGTGTCCACAGGACACTCAATCATTCAGGGGAAAAGGAGGATTATATGTCTGGCTTAAAATTCTGGCCTGACTTACAGTAAAAACTGCATGTTTATAACTTGCAGCTCTAAATACACCACATCAACATTTTTACTGTATTTTGTACAAGTTTGTGAAGAACAGATGTGGAATTCACTGAGCCTTATGTACTGTGGGTTGTGATGAAAAGTCAGGAAAATACAGGATGTTGTAGGAAAAAGAGGTGTGATGTAAATGGGAACAAATTGCATCTCAGTAGGACATGGCCTGGACAGAGCAATCATTCTTGCTCCTCAAGTAATTTCCATTTCTCCAGGGAGCTGCTTTATAATTAATGTTCTTTGTTTATGGTACACTTATGTCTTCAAGAAAAAAATAAAATAGAGAAGTAGACATGTCCTTCATCAAATCTCTCAGCGTGCAGGCCAGCAATTATTCTTATATAACTTGTATTGTGTGTAGTATAAAGCTCCCATGCAGTGCTGAACACTGAAGGGCTGCTAATGCATTCACAGCACAAGTAAGGAGAAAATAATTCTGTTGACTGGGGTTATGAAAAAAACCTCCTTTGACTCTCCAGCCTGTCTGTACCAATGTGTGGGCTTGAGGCTTGGGGTTTGGTGCTGTCATGCATTCAGAAAGTGTAGATGTAACAGGAAGGAGCTTTTCTCTCCATCCTTCCACCCCTGCACTGTTTGGGGGAAAGCTCAGGGGCTGTGCTGGAGGGCTGGGAGAGGTTCCTCTGATGGTTTGGATCAATTCTCATCGTTTTTATGAGTAAACCTGTAGGAATTGCTTGCTTCCAGGCTTTTTGGACCAAGCATCACAGTTGGATGCCTGATCCCTTCTTTATCCAAACTCTATGTGTTGTATAGCACTAGCTCTGAGATTAGCTCCTGTGAAAAGACATTTCTGTGATGCTTCTCATGCTTTAAATACATCATCTGTGAATGCACAGTGAACTCACGTCTGTTGAATGAAGCCAGTTACAATTTAGAAATATTTCCTCAGTGCATTAACTTGTTTAAAAGTTTTATTTTGATTAAAACTCCATAGTTTCAAGCAGCAGTTGTCACTTTTCCCACAAATTCATTTAAAGACTGTCTGCCCTGGTTGACCCATAACACTTGATATTGTGAAGTTTCTACTACTAAAGAAAGTTAAGCTCACCACCTATAAGATTGTCTGTAACCTAAAAAAGGGAACTGATTTTAAGAAATAAAAGTTTCTAAGCTAAAATTTGATCAAAATACTTCTTTGTTATAGGAGAAAATCTGGATAACAGGCAGACAGAAAAGTTTGATAGGTGTGAGCAGTAGGTTAGTGTCACTTGATCATAATTCAGTGAAATGCCCCAAACATTGCATTTCACTTAAGTCCCTCCTGGCAGGCAGGACTTCGGTTTTATGAAAACGAGGAGAAAATGGGCCATTTCTGTGCTGAGATCTGAACTCTCCAGGTGCCAGGTTTGAACTGGCCAAACTTTGTCTTGTCTATCTCCCCTGGAACAGGTTCATTTTAACTGATCCATAACATCAACAGCTCTAGTGCTGGCCTGGCTCCTGACTGCAAGAATTTAAATGCTCAGAGCTCTGTATCTCTCCTGTTATTTGGTAGTTTTATTCTAACCTTGGCTTTTGCAGTCCAAGGCTTCCATGGCCAAGCCAGATTTTGCTGTATCCCAGTTTGAAAAAGTGGCTGGTGCACATTAAAAATATGAGATGCATACTAAAAAAAAGTAAATACGTTGTTTGTGGGGGGAAAGGTTCACACTTTTAAAGAAATCTCATCATTTTTTAAGGCCTGATTCACATTTTTAATGCTAGTGTTGGCAATAATGCTGTTTTTCTCCATACAGTTCCTTTTGAAAGGAAAAAAGCTAACACTACCCAGTGGGACACTTATCTTGAAATTCAAATAGCAATGGTAGATATGCAAAAGAAAGACAATAAAAAAGGAGAGAATGCAAAAATCAAAAAATCCCAGGACAGATGTTTAAAGCTGGATTATATCTTGTCTTCTCAGGGATGTTCAATAAAATTAAACCAAATGAATTTGGATTTGAAGTGTATTAGTGAAACGATAATAAACCGTTCTATGTACACGCAGTCAGAATTTAAATGGGCCCAATTTGCTTTAGTGTAATTCACTTTGAAAGGAGTGAAACCAAGTTATACCATCTCTATTTCTGAAGGAAAAGCCATCCTCTTAGCAGAGATGATCTGTGCAATTTGCCTTAAATTGACACTTTTTTGGTTAATTCAGCTTCTTTTCCTGAGTGTCCTTGACATATCTGGGAGCTAACAAAGGGATGAATGCTGCCAGATTCAGGAAGATTCTTCCTTCATTATGCTTACCTCTAAATTTTGCAGGCTCTTAATATGCTCAGTGGAACACGTTGTCTTCCTCCCCTGATGAAGTCAGTGAAAACTCAGCTGCAAGTGATGGGAACTGGATAAACTGAGGTGAGGTGTTTGTGCTTCCTCAGGCAGAGATGTGCTCCCAGCCCCAGCTGAGGTGGTTGTGGAGTTCCACCTTGGGATCCTGGAGCTGCCAGCCCAGGACATCTTCTCTTCTCCCTTCTGCACTGCAGAAACGTGGGAAGAGATGGACAGGAGCCATCCCAGCCAGTGCCTGTGCCCCTCTGCTGCACCTGAAACCAAGGTGGGAAATCATCAATGCAAGTATCTGTGCAACAGAGAAAACCGTAGAAATCATAGTAATTTTACAGCCAATTAACACTAGCACAGTGTTGAGCTAATGAGGGCTTTGTGGTTTCATGCTGCCTCCTGACAGACAGGGCCATGTGAAGCTGGAATGGCACAGACAGGTAACACCAGCTCCAGCACAGAGCCTGCCAATGCAACAGAAGCCAAACAGATTTTTTCAACTAATCTTGAAATGTCCACTGCCATGTCCACTGCTTCCCAATCAGGATTTCTGATTTGGCACTGGGGGATCTAAAGAGGGATTAATGCATTGTCTGAATGAGACACCACCATTATCCTTACGTGGGTTTGTTGAAATGGAAAACCTGGAAAATTAATCTCTCTCTTTAAAGCAGCATGTGGTTATGTGAGATTTGGATTTAATGACCCAGATATCATCTCAATTCCTGCCCCATGTCTTAGTTCTGGTTTGGGTTAACTTTATTTTTATATTCTCTAAGCTACATTCTTTCACTTTGTGCAATCAGATGAAGAATTTTTGAGTTATGGAATAGAAGATGCTGTCCATGATTTTAAATACTTACACTAACTGCTGTCTTCTTCTTCAATTTTAAGAAGCTCACATTTCATATTACTGGTATTATTTTCAGAATCAGTACCTAGCCTTTCAGTGATACAGGTCTTTAAAAGAGGATTTTGATTTTTATAGAATTTTGTTAGAAGGAAGCAGGTTTTGAGCATCTGTGGTGGCTTTGAGCATCATGAGGATCATGTAGATCTCACTAATATCTAACCCACCTTTAATCTCCACTGTAAGGGGACAGTAGATCTGGAGAAATTGCAGAAATCTAAACTGCTTTATAACACAAGTAGATCCATCCATGTGTGGAATCAGACAAGGTGGATTAATTTATTTTTGATCCCTCTGGTAACATAAGAAACATTTCAAACCAGAGGATTTCCACAGCAAAATTTTTTCTATCTTCCTTAGCAGGTAACTGGAAAGGAAAAAGCTACATAGAGCCTTCAAATCTGGTTGTGGAGGGGTCTGAAGTTTAATACAGATTAATCCTTGGAATACCAGCCTTCCCATCCTTAATACCAAGACAGATTTTCTTAAATCTGCATTCCCATTAGCCACATATCACATCTAGAAGTGTGACAGGATCAAAAGTGTGACTTGATCCCCATTGGATAGCACTTAGGCAAAACGTATTATATTTAGAAAGCAACTGACATCACTTATGCACCTTTTGAAATGAGATTCTTTGTGTATTTTCAGTGTAAGCTGTGTTTTGGACTGGCAGTTCTCACGATGTGTTCCTTTTGCTCCCATTCACCAGGGAGAATATATGGAACACTCGAGCAGCTCCCAACAAGCCCAGATGAATAGCTGTGAGCTATCTATATTTTCGTGGGAGTGGGGTTGGGGTTATGGCATTTTCACTAGTGATTAAATGTCTTCCAAACCTATTCACGCTGCAGAGCTATAAATTATGGATTTTTCACATTAATGAAAAGAGCCCTTGGAGCCCTCTGGAGTGCATAGTTCTATTTTTACATTTCACTATCGGAGAATGAGGAAAGATAGGCCAATGTGTTTCTTTTTTTAAAATGGCAGGAGCAGAAATTTGGCCTGTTCTGGTCGTCATTCAAATGCCAAATCGTTACCCATTGTGGGGGACACACTCAGAGCCCATATTTGTTACATCATTTCATCAGGGGGATTTTGCCACTCACTTTGAGCTCATTAGCAGACCTGGCCTAAAAAACCCCTTACGTAGGAAATCTGAAATTGCTCCACTATGAAAATGATGTGGTATATGGTCTTAGAATGGGGTTATAATTTGGAAATCAAACTTGAAAGTTCCCAATAAATGGTGCTGTGTCTTATCATGTTGCTGGTTTTTCTGTATTGTTTCCTGTGTCTTGGTTTTTGTGAGTACAGAAAGTGAAGAAGGTTTAATTCCCTTTGTTTTCTTTACAAGGAAGTTTCTGTCATCCTCTGGATATACTGAGGAGAAAAAAAAAAAAAAAGCTTTTCATTAAAGCAGAATGGAAAAGACTCTGCCATTCCTAAGGTGACTATGATGAAAAATAAATTAAGAGCAAAAGCCCCAAATCACGGGTCATCTCTACTGATCACCTGGCAATCAAAAGGGAACACAGAATTTCATCTTCACGTGATCTGTCTGTAAAAGAGTCTGTAGCTGTATTTGCATAAATAGTGCTCTCTCATCCAGAACTGATAAAAGTGAAAATAATGGATCCCAGAGAGAAAAACTGAAGTAATTTATTCTTTTAGCCTCATATCACAACAAGTTTATTCCATTTTTTAATTTTTTTTTTTCTTTTGTGAGTACCAAAGCTAGGTCTGCACAGAAGTAAAAACCACTGAGACAGCTCTGAGCTCCAGCAATTGGCATTTTGGGTAAACAGTGTGAGAGGTCACAAGCTTCAGCCCTCTGTAAACAGGAAGAAATTGTATTGAAATTGGAATCCTGGAAGGGTTTACTGATTTACAGCTTCCTTGAGAAGACAGGGAGGTCTCTGAGTGAAAGTACCTGTAGGTTCAGGCAGAATCTTCCAGCCCTCTCAGCATGAGGCTCCTTCTCAGAATACAATATGCAGTTGTTGTTGTTGGACAGGTTATCCTAAAATGGTTTCAGGCACGTATAAATGAGTCAGGAGTGAGCAACAGGAATAAGTAATTGCATGCAGGAAATAGGCAGCATTGAAAGCCTTTGGGAATTGTTTAAAACATGCTGATTTCTCCACTTTTCCTTCTTTTCTGGCTTTGGCGAGGAGATTTTAAAATGAGAAAGGGAAAAAAAAAAAAACCAACAAAGCAACAGCAGCAGAAACCAGTGCAATAAATAAAAACCCATGGAAAGAAATCAAGACATTAAAGTTACAACAAGCCTGTGCCCCAGCACTACCAGAGACTCATCCTCAGCAAGGGGCCAAGTCACATCTCTTGGAAAGAACAGAGGTCAAACTCTCTGGAGAAATAATTCTGTTAATCACCAATACAAAGCAGTTTCAGAAACTGAAGTCATTAATTTGTAGATTTAATACATTGCCTATGGTACCTTAAATCAGCCCTAGACAGGAACAGACAGAATGGAGGACCAGAGCTGTTCCAAAGCAGTTTTCATCTTGATAAAGCTCCTCATAGTTGCTTAAAAAATTACTCATCTTTGATGTTCTACAATGCCATAATTTGGGTAGGTGATAGACTGAACTGCAAACAGTGTTTTTGATAACTGCTAAATCTAAATTGCTATTTTAATCAACTGTAACACTTAGATTGTCAGCTGATAAAAAATGTGTGCAGAAGACACATTGCTGGTGTAAGTGCAGTGGTATTTAAAATCAATATAAACTGAGCAAAATTATGTTCCTCTTTGCTTTTCTTCTTAGGTTTCTATGGAAACCTTCTTGGAGGTGGTCTGAAGAAATGTTAAAATAGAACAATAAATTGTGTGATTTATACATGCAAAGTAAATATCCTTCCTGCATATTTTATGGAGGTGAAAAAGTGATTTCATCATTTAATATTCTCTCTTGACAACCAAATTAACTATGACCCAGTCTCCTTAGACTTTACTTTTCTGCATTTGGCTAACATGTTTGAGAGAGGAAAAACAGACATCTTTTATGCTGACCATCTATTATTTATCTGTACTTTACTAAACTATCTTGATTTTTTAGAAACAACAACCTTCACAACTTTTACCATGGAAAGAGTGTCTAAAAAGTTATTTTGAAACTACAGTTCTGTCAACACCATGAATTACCATGGTGTTCCTTCAGACTTTTAACCAGAATAATATAAAATGTAAACCTATATTGACACATCACTATAAATAAACAGTAATAGCAATGGGCTAGGATATATTGTGTACATGTATTTTCTTCATGATTCACCATTATGTAGGATGATTTGCACTGATCCTAAACCAGCTATACACTCCAGTTTGATATCCAGCACTGTTCTACTACATTTAGTGGGTTTGTACCTTTGTATTCTGGTGTATAATTTTTTTGTTTGTGTTCTCTTTGCTCTGGTCCCTGCCTTTGAAGGCTGGCTGTGAAATCTGTAGAAAACACACAGTCTAGTTTCCTCTGTAGACATGCAGTGACTGCCATGAACAGCATCACTGTTGTGTTATGTTATCACATGTGTTATGTGAAGAAATATTTGAGGTGGCTGCTGATCCCTCCACTGGGTTTAACCTTGTGGTGGAAATGAGTTTTTCCAAGAAAGGAGCTCCTGTGAGCCATAGGCACTGCACACTCACTGTGTCCACAGCTCCTGCTTTGTTTCCCCCCTCACAGCTTTGGAAAACCTCTCTTGGGCTCTGCTAATACGGGTCTCCATTCCCTGTTAGATTATATTCCTTGTCTCTTGTGTTCTCCTCCTGTCTGGGCCCATCAATAAACCTCTGTAAATCGGGGCAAGTTTTAATTCTCACACTGGTGACTGTGTGTGCATTTTTTCAGGCTCTTCTTGGAGGTCCAGTGCAGAAAGTAATAGGGACCCTCTTCTACCTGGCTCTTCTGTGCACAGCAGCAATTCGTAGGGTTTTTTATATTCTTACAAACATGAGAAACTCTGTTAAATCTTTGAGCCCCATCTAATGAATCTCCCTGCTGAGTATTTGCTGTACATACCATTTCTTTCCATGAGAACTACAATTACAGGTGACAGATGAAGCTGGATGTCATTAACCAAATCGTTTGCTCACCAAAACATGTATCTTTCGTTTAATTAAAGTTAGGATTTAATATAATTCCTGCTAACCGAAAAAGAGGGTTATTTTCTGGAGAACAATCGAACAGTTTTATTCTGCTATTTTCAAAACGGAAGATTTCAGCCTCTTTCAAGTCTTTTTATTCCAAGTTTAAGTTGCTTTTCTCTCCCAGGAAAGGCTGCTTACAGAGCAGAGGAGACATTTACTGGGCTCTAAGAGGGTGCCCCCTGTTTTAACCCTCCCCGCACTCAGCCCTGACACAAGGGAGAGCAGAGGGTGATGCCACCGAGCCCAGGGCAGTGCAGGCTCGGCTCTTCTCAGCCACACTCTGTGCACAGACATTTCCCTGCCAAACCTGCCTCTGACCTCCCCGCTCCCTGCGCTGTTGCCTTCATCCATCCTGTGACACAGATGAAGCGCTGGTCCTGAGCTGGCTACAGCGAGAGAAATCAGCAGCTGCATTCCCCACACTCTGCTGTCCTCTTTCTTTCTCCTTTGTCTCTGTTACCATCTCCTCACCTTCCCCACTTTAAACTGAATCTTCTTGCTTCATCACTATCTGCAGTCCTTTTCCCTTTCAAAGAACCCTTGTCAGTGCTGTCTATTCTTTCCATAACCCCGCGGTTCATTTTTTCTCGTGGAAGAGCAGCAGAACGGAGCTCCCCGATGGGCTGCCTCTGGCCGTGCTCAAGGCTGAGGCCGCTTTCAATTTGTGTTATTACAGCGCTGCACAGGTAAACAGAAACAAGCTGCTTACTTTCCATTTGCAAAACCTTAATCCCTCAGAGCTGTGAGAACTGGTGACAGCAGAGACAAAAGCTTGAATGCTGCGTTTGCAGAACTCTGAGAGCGCCAGAGGCTTTGTCAATGAGTGCCAGAGGGGCTGAGGCAGAAACTGGTCCCAAAATCATTGCTAATCATTTCCACAAACCATTTCTAAATGCAAACAGTGTAACCCTGCCACTGGACAGAGTGCTCTTCTTGTACTTAGGGCCCAGAGCAGCGTGGTGTTACACTTTGGCATTTGTGTGAAGAAGGGGTCAGTCGTCTCTCAGCTGCTGTGGAGGAATTGTCCCTTGTCCCCCTGCTGCCCACACCTTGGCTGCCATCTCCTGCAGCTCCATCACGGACTGAGCAGTGGTTTTCAGCCTCCCTGAGCTCCCGGCTGCCTGTGGACTGGCAGACACAGAAATGCTGTGTCCTCTGTGACAGTCCAGGAGGTGTGGAGTTAAATGGTTTGGAGTTTTCTGACACCCTGAGCAGGAAAATCAGGGCTCTGCAGGGAGGCTCATCTGAGTCTGTGCTGTGGAAAGGGTTCTTTTGCAAGACAGCTCCTGGTGGAGCTGCCAGAGCACTCACACAGTGATGTCCTGCCCATGGATGCCTAAGCACATCTACATCTATTCAGGAGCTGGAGGTTCTGTGATTGATATATTTGGATGCTCAAAAATAGATTTTGATAGTCAAAAATGTAATCTAAAATAACAGAAGCACAAGCAAGTACTTTAGGAATATTTTGAAGAAGCTGGAGGAAGAAGAGATCCTATCTGGACACAGGAAGTGGAGAACAGGGTGTAAAGGAAAAGGAGCCCAAACACGCTCTCTGGAGGAGCAAGGCAATGGATGGAGCATTTGCTGCTTGCACAGAGCCTCGAGTGAGGGCGAGGCAGGGCTGGACAACTCTGCCTCCTGAGAGCAGCATTTCTGTCTGCTCAGCCCAAGGGACAGGATTACCTGAAAGGCTCCAAGTGCTGCAGTTTGGGAATCCTGCTGTGATGGGAACTGGCAGGGCTGTGCACGATCCTCCACCAGCACCACTTCTCTGATGCTGCCTGAACTAGAATGATTTATCTCATCTCCACCCTATGATCTCATTTTCTCTCTGCTGTGATGCTTATGTCGAAGTTTTTTGGAATAATGGACTTCGCTCTCACCTTGACTCTTCCATTTATACTTCTGATGGGGATTATTGCTTTTTCTTGAAGATTCCCCTTTTCCATTTTCATGTAATTTTTTTTAATCATCAAATAATCTAGTTGGAAGACTGCCTAAGGAATTTGTTCAGATACCAGCTAATCGCATTGGAACTCAAAATGACTGATAAATGCACTAAATGCAAAAAAGCTACCAAATACACAAGGCTTTGCCAACTTAGGATGCACTGACAGTGAGTAATGGAAGCTGTTTGGAAATCTCAGTGAGTGCATTTATTAGTGGTTTCAAAATGCTTGCCACAATGATTAAAAAAGTTCATCATAGTGATTATTCAGTTGCTACATGAAAGCTAATGGCTGAAATTCTTAGCCAAGGGGATTTTTTTTTTTTCCCTCAGATGTCTTTCTGTATCCAGGTCTGCAGGTGCAGGGATGGTTTGCTACAAAAGCAAAACCTCCCTTGCACTGTTCAGAGTGGGGAAAAAAATCTTGAAACTGTGCAAACATTTTCTGAGATCCACATGCAGAACCTGTCTGCTACAGGTTTATGATGAGCAGAATGGAAGAGCACAAGGTTTAAATTTAATGTAGTTTATGTGTTTCTGTTTAAAATTTGACTTTCTAAGATGGGTCAGAAGTTGAGTGAAGAACTTTGGGAGCAGAAGCACGGTAGGAGACACTGTGTTTTAGTAGAGTACTCTGGAAAGAGAATGCAATTCTGGGTTACCTCCTCTTTAGAGGCATTCAGGGCAGACTTGCTCCTGGGATATTACTTATCAGAGCCATGGCAAGAGATCTCTGTAGACAGATGGCAGGGATAGGTTTTATTACTTCAAAAAGGGGTTTGCTGTGAAAGGTGCATCACAGCCAAGTGCTTGATATTTTTATACTATTGTCTTTGGCTCATATAAGCATGAATAAATTGCAATTAAATTATATTCAACATAAATTTATATCATAATTTATAAATATATTTCTATTTAAAATTAATTAGAATTTTTAAAAAGAAAGGCCTACACACTTTCAAGTTGCACCAGGAATAAATAAATAATGAGGGAGGAAAATGTTCAAATGTAGCCACAAACAGCAGTGACATCACATGCCCTGAAAGCTGAATCCAGTGCCCAGCTCTACTTGAGTCTCCATTTAGAGGGAATCTCCAAAAGGTGAATTCTTTTGCTAGACCCATGGCACAAATAATCATTACAAAAACTGTGAGAAATGTTAAGCACTGACATAACACTTCCATCTCCACAGCACTGAGCAATCAATGAATTGTTGGCTCTTCAAACGCTCTGCAAGATAAACCCCTGCTGTGCTCTGCCCTAGGGAAATTCTGCAAATGTCATGTGATGCCCTTTCAGGAAAACCAGTCTGGGCTTTAGAATGATTTCTGAGGCATGATAAAAGTCAGGTCTGGCAGTGTCTGTACGAAAAGATGACTTCCTCCAAGGGCAGGGCCATGAATCCCTGCTCCCAGAACCACAACCACTGACTTCTATGATATTATGTGCATGTCCTCTTGTATCTTCTCTCCTTAAAAGTCTGTGCTTTCTGAGAAACTTCGAACGTTGCTGCACAATCAATAACTACACTGATAATATTCTAGATTCTGCATAAAAAATAACTTAGGAGTACTCTTGTATTTGTGCCATCTTAGTAAAATTTATGCTAAATTAAATGAACATTGAGAAACTGCAGCCATAAGTATGAACTGGATGGTTATTCCACTTTTTCCAATACTCCTCATATTTCTTATACTCCAGTTTCATAAGTATTCTAAGAAATCATTTCCCCAATAGAAGCAGCAAATATAAAACAAATATTGAAAGATACCCTGGAGAATGTAAGTTTTAAATTGATGAAATTTATAAAAATCTAATTTAGAATTTTATAATTAGAATACAAACATCTAATTTGTACCACTGGAACTTCCAGTTAATGCACATCAGACTCTGAATATTAAACATCTCACAAAATAGTGCAGTTGCAAATCAAGATTGTAGTTCTATTTTAGTTGTAGACTCTATCCACAAGAAGATTGCAGGGAAAGTCATTATAACGCATGGAAATGGTGGATGCACAGTTACAAAAGTTGTTGAAAATAGTCAC
This sequence comes from Sylvia atricapilla, assembly GCF_009819655.1. Lineage (NCBI taxonomy): Eukaryota > Metazoa > Chordata > Aves > Passeriformes > Sylviidae > Sylvia > Sylvia atricapilla. The sequence continues at coordinate 7,137,392 of NC_089149.1, forward strand.
TTGTGCTTATCCACACTGGGCTGAACTGAGATACAGTAGGGCAGTCATGCCTGCAGTAATTTTTGACAGTGAAAGGGACTGTGGGATGCAACTGAAGAGACATAAAACCAGAGACATGAGAGCAATGGTGCTCATTTTCTTTTCTAGGTCTTTTAACCAGATGCAAAAATTTTGTTGGCTGTTCATGCAGGGCAGAGCACCCAAACACAGGGAGACAAATATTGTCTGTGTAAAGAAGGATGCCTGGTTTAATTCCTTTTGTCCCAGTTTTAAGTCCATAGCTCCCTGACTCTGACTAACCAATATTTGATTGTCTGACTCTAGGACATTGAATGTGTCTAAAACTTACATTTTGTCCCATGCATCAAGCAAGCCAAGCAATAGTACAGTCAGAGAAATAAGCACTTTGCTGTGAATTATCTGTTGCTTCCTCATAAAATTTCTGGTCAGAGCCAGTGGAAGTATTAAAAATCATATTGAGCAGAGCTGAAAAGAGTTTCTCAGTCTACTATAAAAATCGCAGAAATATATTTTTACTTATTTTAAAAATAGTGGGGATATTGCAGCACGACATGGCTGACTCCTCTTTTAGCACAAAAAGGCAGTAATGGGAGATTGCAGTGTCACTCTGACATGCCAGCTATCTCATTTCCTGCACAGTCCAAAGATGGGTTTGAAAGTAATTAGAATGAATATAGAGCCAAGATTTTAAGTGCTAAGTAGTACAGCATTTAAAATTCAAGTATCTTGCAGTACAGGGAAAGGCATCAGTTTGTAGGGATTGAACAAACTCAATCCTGGGGGCTCAGCTTTTCCTGTTTAGTCAGAAAAGTTTGGGATCAAAAATATCAAAGAGATTATTAATTTTAACTGCCCATTTTGTATACTTTGTAATGTGTCTAAATGATCAATTCTCTTGCTTAACATTTCTCTTTGCCACAAGAAGAAACAGTCAAGCAAAGCTGGTCGTTCTTCCATTGTCACACTTTTCCTCATTTTTCGTTCCACTTCTTTACTTTTTCTTCTGAATGGTAAATTTAGGTAATTTGTTGTCACTCTCAAAGTAAATTGCAATAAAAATTTTAGCTTTGGCCAGACTGCAAACACTGTTTTCCTTGAGGGAAGCCATGGAAGGGCATCTCTAGATGATGGATATGCTTTGAAATCAGCTTCCTTTAAATGGAGAAGGATCCAGCTCGTGCGAGCTCAGCTGCTGCAATGTGCAGTGTTGCCAACATCAGATGTTGCAAATGTCTGCCAGCCAGTTGGAAACCCCCAAAATGGTGTAAGGATTACAGGATGTAAAAATAACAGCTTTGAGGGTTTGGCCTTCTTTTTGGAGCTTTGGGCTGTTGATAAAAACTGGCAGCAATGGGCATGGTTCTGGGAGAGGAGGGAAGAGTTTTTCTACCTGTATTTTCAAACCTTCTTTGTGGATGGAACTTCAGCCAAACTTGAATAAAAGCAGAAGCAAGGAAATGCCTGCTGTACAGTTAAAGACATGGCATGTAATTTTTTCTGCTGGTAGGGTTTTAACTTAGAACACATCTGCTTTGAACAAGCATAAGCTTGGCATGTATTCTGGCTGCCCCTTGAGGCACCGTGGGCACTGCCTGTGAACTGAAGTGGATGGTGAAATTCCCAGTTTCAACAGACTAATTCAGCTGTTGAAGTATGCGGTGAGGTGAGATGTTTGCCAGATGAATTTTGGCACATACACTTGAGATTCAAACAGGCCACGGTGCCTTGGCCAAGGCTGGCCCAGGCCAGTGGCCACAGTATGGGCAGCACATTTTGCCTCTCTGCAAGCTCTGACATTGCTCCAGGCCCTGCAGTGCAGGCTCCTTTCATCTCTGCCAGGCAGCTTCTGAGCAGCCGTGTGGAGGAGAAGGGGTCTGTGTTCACACAAACTGAGGCACACAAAGAGAGGAATAAATGCTGAGTGAGAAGGAGAAAGCCCAGAGGACTGAGGCAGATGTGCCATTCAGAGCTCAGAAGGAACTCTCCGCTCTTTGAATTATCTTTGGTGTTTCAGACTTGGGATGCTCTGTGTGGGTGCCACCCACCTTTTAGCTTTATTATCCACCAAGACACAAAGCAAAAACTGAAAAGTGGTGGAAAAAATGGTCTCTAAAAACATCTCATTCACTGTTGCTTTCCTTTTCCAGTTTCTCTTTACAATCTATTTTCAAACAAAGGCACAATATTTTCTGTGCCCCACAAGGGAACAAGGAATACTAATGAGCTGAAAATACAATAGGATGGTTTTCAGGTTTTGCAAATAAAAACCACGGTGTGGTTTTTTGTGAGAGTCATTGTGTTGAATTCTTTGTTGTTCATTCATATTTGGCAACCAGAGGGCATTCACTGAACTGCAGATGTAGGATGTGTATCTGGGTACCTATTTATCTTCACTGCATTCCAGACTACCTTCTGTCTGTGCCACAGGTTCTTTGGTCTGTGAACAACAAGTTAAGTGAGCCAGTAAGCTAATAAATAAGTTATCAGTGTGTAGATGGTAGTTTCAGATTTTTTTTGTAACTTGTTCTGCACTGCAGTTTTTTTTACTGTGGCTACTTTTATGAATCCTTAAAAGTTGATTCAGTCTCCTTCTAGGATCACACAGAGCTGTGATTTTGGCTCAGGTCTGCCAGTGATGCTGGGAAGGTCAGGACTTGTGCTCTAGAGTATGAAATACCTGCTGCAGTCTTGAATGGGAGACATTAAAGTCACTTTTGCCTCAGTCTTCTGTTCAGCTTACTGCTGGAGTTGCTGCTCAGTGAATGCTTTCCTGTCCGTGCATCCTTACTGTCTTTCCAGGGCCAGCACCTTCCTTCTCTCCCATTCTCTCCCCTGAGTTCACAAACCATGGGGTTTTTAGAGTCAGGGGACCATCAATCCAAACTTCCAGATTAAGGGATAGATTTTAGTAATGGCCTGGAGGCATCAAGAAGCACTAATGCATTAAATGTTGGAAGATAGCAGGAGCAGGAAAATGCTTGATTCAGAGATAAAGTGACCTAATGCTAATTACATCTGTTAAGCAATCCAAAATCATGTCACAAATTGGAAAGGACCTTTCCCAATTAGTAAAGAGTTCATTAAAAAAAGACTAAAAGCTAGCAGGAGATAGAAAGAGCTTGAACCACACATATATTTTAACTGGACTTGAAAAGAGGAATATTCTTGTATCATAAGGTGTTTGCTGATTCTAAAAGCTTCTGTGTCTATTTCTGAACGACTGAGATCTGTATTAGAATCACAGAATATCCTGAGCTGGAAGGAGCCCACAAGGATCAGAGTCCAACTCCTGGCCCTGCACAAGACACCCCAACGATCCCAGATGTCCCTGAGAGCTGTGGCCAAATTCAGATTTGGGGCTCCCTGGGAGCCTGTTCCAGTGCCCAGCCACCCTCTGGGTGAAAAACCCATTCCTGATCTACTGACAGGTACAAGAATTATGAACCTGTCTGCTGTTCTTCATCCATTTGCTGTTCCTGCTTAGGGATACCTTTCTTTCTCGAGGAAGAGCTGCTTCTTTTGCATGATAATGAAAAAAAGTTGTTAAAGGCTTACAGGCATACCATGTCTTAAGAAACAGTGAATGGACATGCCAATTATTGTTTCTAACAGAAAAACTTCTTTATCAAAATTCTGTCCAAACCATGAATAAAAAGCCAGAGTGGACCTGGGGAGTTTAGATGTCTATTACAGAGGAAATATTTACCAGCACAGGGTGTAGACAACAAGTATTTTGTGAATCCCCTTGCGAGAAGCTCTCCCTTTGGAAATTTCATGCTGTCTACCTGCTGAGAAAGCTTTCACAAGAAGGGCTCAAGGGTTTGCAGGAATGTTCAGCTCATGAATCTTTACATAACTCTCCCCTCTCCTTTTTCTGACAAGTGTCTTTTTTTGTACTGTCCACTGAGTAACTTTAGTTGCCTTTAGTACCGAGTAACTGCACCAAAAGTGAGCCAGACCATGCTGCCAGTGACTGGAGACCTGGGTTTGGATAATGTCAACACCCTGATGTTTTCATGGGTTCCCAAAGAGTTTGTGATCTCTGCTTTTCTCTGCAGTATTTTGCACATGCAAGGTGGGTTCACAATGCTAACAAATAAGACAGACACAGAATTGCATACACTCACTGTGCACAGGAACAGTCACAAAATGTGCAGGCATGACAGGAGTCAGTGTGTGCCTACAGCAGGCTTCAGTGCTGGGATCCTGAGTGCTACCATGGCACAGATCAGTGGAAATGATTGTACTTAACTAAGGCATGATAAAACAGAAGGAACTCGGCTCTTTGCGTATTACTCTTTGATTAAAAAAGATGTGCTGCAGCTCCATGGTAATATCTGGTGTAATTCTGCAGTCCTTCTCTGGCCAGACTCATTAATCCCAAGTTTTTAAGCATGCCTGGTTTTCTAGGGCAAGCACTGGAAACAGCAAGTTCTTAGCCCTTCTGCAAACTGGGGTCTATGAGTTTGGTTATAAATGCAGCCTGAATGGTGCCTTTAAAATCACACCATTTCACTGTTACCTTGCAGAGTTCAGCAACCTTTACCTGATATAAGGACATTAACTGGCACATCTGTAGTCCTGTAGATAAATTCATATCAGCTTCTGGCATGCACTTGCTCTGTTTAACTCTTGCTGCTGTTTCCTTTAATGGGACACCTTAACAAATACCCAGATAATCTTGTGATGTTTTTGATGTGCAGGGTCAGCTTATAGATAGTCTCTATACTATTAATGTATCTGCATATGTTTTATATTTTAGAACCTTTCAAGTGCAGCTTTTGATCTCAGTAACATTTGTCTTTACACATTTCTAAATGTACAATTTGTCTGAAAGTGTGGCTATCAGCTGGGCTGGTAGGAATATTACTTGCTATTATGTCAAAATCAAATATAGAAAGGTTATGTATCTCACCCAGCATCTAAGGAGAAAATGGAGCTCTGGGACTTGCTTTGCTTTCATACTGGAGCTTCTGTCTAAAAGTCTTTATACAAACATTCTGCTCCTGGTGCTGGTGACACAAAAAAGTAGCAGCTTCATGTCTAGACATAACCATCCTCCAAATCCAGATATTTAATTTTTTGGTTGCACTTGCACAGAAATCAGAGATCAAAATAATAGATTTTGATCAAGCAACATTTTGCCTTCCAACATGACTGTTCCCAAATTAAATTAATTCAATTTTGGGTGAATCAATTCATGCTTAGCCTGTGGAGTTCTGTTGAGTTTAGATTCTCAAAAATCAGCTGGAAAGGATGAAGGTTGAGTAATTATTTTTACGATTGGCTGCCCATTCAATCTCTGTTTCTCTAATGGGATTGTTCAGTGAGTATTCCACCAAAAAACACGGAAATTGCCTCAGCTAATTCCCCTCTGCAGAAAAAGATGAAAACCATAACATTGTATTTAGCTGCTTGCTTCTTACACAGGTTCTGCCTGAACCCTTTTAGTGCATTTTAATCTGTGTCACTTACTTGAGCTAGTTCTGACAGAGGCAGCTCAGCTCTGACTCTCCATTGAGCCCATTTGCTGCAGCAGACACCTACACACGTTCCTCGGTCCTGCTCCTGGGGTGAATGAGCTGGGAGCTAAAGATAAACTCTTGCTCAAAGCTCTCCTTGCCTTTGGCATCAAGGAGGGGGCAGTTATTCACTTGTTGCACACTGTTATTACCTCATTGATCTGCAGTGAGTAAACAAGGATTTATAGCAAGTAGGGATTTGGATAAAGAGTCACCATGGGGAAAGGCAGGATGTATTTAGCCAGAGTCAAAAACCTGCCAAGGATCTCTGGCGATCTATAGTACTGAATTAACTAAAAAAACCACCCTAAACCAGGTTTAAAAACCCCAAAAAGCAACAAAACCCCCACTAAGCAGGGAAGTACAGAGCAGTCTTGCTGTAGGGTAGATAGAGCAAGAAACAAGTGTTGCCTGAATAAAAACCTTCTCTCAAATATTAGCCTGAGAGGGAAAAGTTGTTGAAATTAACTGCTTGAAGTAGAGGGTGAGGCAATGAACTGGCTCTGGGATGAGGAGGGGTGCACAGGGATGAAGCTGGACACAAGCAATTCCCCTCAGAGAAACAAATGATCTTCACTGCTGCCTGACTCCCCACCTGGCACCTGCTGACCATGGAAACATAGCCCTGCTCCCCATTTCCAACACAGATTAATGTTATTTTAGTTCCTTGATTAGTAGGGAGAATGCTGTGGAGCAGATTTATAAAGACACAGAAATGCTTAAATCCTGTTGTTAACAAAATGCCTTTGAAAGTCAGCTATTGTGTTCTAACCATTTAATTTCTCTGATTATAACCTGGAATAAGTTACTCCCTACTTAAAATAACCAGTCAAGCCATGAATAGGAAAAGCATTTCCTTACTGATTTTTAAGTCCTCTTTAATTATAGGCTCTCACTGGCTCTTGAATGTAGGATCTGTGAAGAGTTCAGCACATTTTAAGACAAACCTCCTGAACAAAGGGAGGAACAAAGCATGTCTTGTCAGAAAAACAATAAATAAGTCTTAATCTTAAAATACAACTCCTGGCTCAATCTTTTCATCACTCCTACATCACAGGCCAAATTCTGCTGTGATTGGAGCAGGTGGATCTCTTGCCCATCAGGGAAGAGGTGAAATAGAGAGAATTCTCATAACCAACGAAGAAGAACAAATCACAACCTGCAAACTCCTGGGTGTGTTGTGTTCTACAAAGATTATGAGAATGCTCAGGAAATGAAGAGTTATTTCCATGAGAGAGTTAGGCCTGTGGAGTCTGATATTCCCTGTGGAATATCATTCCTTTGTGACTGTACAGACAGGGTTTTGCCAGGCACAGATATTTTTTCTTATTGAGAGGGTTTGCAGTGCCTGGGCTGTAGGAAGTTGTTCTTTGTCTACAAGAAAATAAAAGAAAGAGCAAGTGCTGGAACTGTTATTTCCTTAATTACCCGCTACATTCAGTTAGACTAAATCCTCTATAAATAGAATTAATTTTATTTAAGTTATCACAATAGCTTTATTTAATCTAGAGCACATACGAGCAAAGCTTATTTAAAACCTGACCAATCTTTTTAATTATTCATTGTTCTTCAGTTACTTTGTAATGTGGGTGGAAAAACACTTGAGGTTCTTTTCCTTAAACTGGATAAATCCATATTCATATTTATCTTGGTTTTCCCATTGCATTTGAGGGCAGTAGTGAGTTTAAACTGTGTCAGCATTTGGCTAGGAGTGAATTGTAGAAAATTATTTTAATTGATTTTTATGTTTTGAATAATATGTTAACAGGCAATCATTGAATTTTCCTTATGCACACAAACAAAACTCATGGGAACATGTAATGTTAAATCAGATGTTTTACATTTAGGCTTAAATCTATCTAATAACGTCTAAATCCAGTTTTGGGCAGATCACAGGCAAATTTCCACTCAAAGTCAGTGCCAGGCACTGCAGGGATGGACTACTACAGTGTTTTAGGGCACTTCTCGATCAAGTCTGATTTCTTAGACCCAAATTTCATTTTAAAGCAGAAATGAGTTTGTGGAAGTCGGTGGAATGACACAGCTGCAAGATTCCTCTCAGCCCTGAAACCTCACACAAGTGAGGGGCAGAAGGAAAGCCTTTACCTGCCCTTGCCCTGCGTGGGGAACCTGCTGGTCTCTGCTAGGGATCAGTGTGGGTTGGACATGCAGCAGTTAATTCTTTGTCCCAGGGTGCTCGTGGCTCTCAGGAGATGGAGCCAACACAGCAGAGTGGAGTGTGGCCACAGCCCTGCAGGCTGTTCAGTGTTCTGCACACAGAGTAGGAGTCCCTGTGCTGATAATTCATCACATTGATCCCCCCTTTTCCTGGCCCAGGTACTGCTCAGAGTCATTAATGTCAGGAGGGTTCAGCACTCTGAACCACAGGCTTCACTTGTGATCTCTGCTACAATCACACACCATGTAAATACTACAGGAAAAATTCAAGCACAGATAAATTCTCAGCTGGAAAGGAACATTTAAAAGCTATTAATTTAAAGAATCACCAGGGAGGAAAAGATTAGCTTCACTGGAAATGGAAGATACAAAAGATAAACTCTTTCTGTCACTGCGATTTAGCAGCATGAAGGACTTGAAGGCAGATGCTGTGTGATTTATTATTTTTATGTGTGGGTAGTTCATACATGGTCTTTTTAACATGCTGTAACTTTACAAAACATGTTTGTGCCTTTACTTATTTTTTTTTTCTCTTTTCCCTCCTATGTAAATTACTTTTCTGTGCATTTAATGATTAGGACATTAAAAACTTTTTGCCAGTTAAAGACAGGTGCTATGAAATACCCCTTGACTCTATTGTGAAAACAGCAGTTGAATGTCTGCTAAATAGGGAATAACAATCATGTAATAAGTAAATAATAAATTCATTATTGAAGGGTAAAGTAACTGCTCACAAGCACCGGCTCTTTCCTGTGTTGCCACTCTTGCTGTAAAACTCTTGGTAAATTGCTCCAGGTTTCTGGGTATCTATATTTGATTTGTATCCCATTTGGGGTTTGTCTACTTAAACTATTTTTCAAGGTAAAGACTTTTTCTCTTTTTCTCTGGCTTTCTGTGCCTTTTTTTTTTTTTTTTAAAGCCCTGATCTAAATTTGGGATCCAGGCACTGCTGTAGTTCAGTAACAGTGACACATAACAGCAGCAATGTCAGGATTGAAAAAGGCATTTCCTCTGGTATTTGGCATTTAATGTAATGTCAATATGCTGAAAGATTTTAAGAAAGTAGTCTGAATCATGCTGCTGTCATTCCCGAAATTTTTGTGCCAACACAAATTGAGAGTGGCGTGCATGGCTTGTATTTGGATTGAGAACATCAAGTAAAATTGAGTAAGTTATACTAGAGCCTGCATTAGACTCACGACCTTCATAGGCATAATATCAGGTCTTGGTAGAAATTGTTCAATCAATGGTAAGGACAGAGTCTGAGGGATTTACAAGGATGACATTTGACATGACTAAAATATTTTATCAGTGGCCTCTGCAAGAATGCCTTTAAGCACCACTGCCATAAAGCTGATTGCAACGTGAAAAGAGCAAGAGAGCAGGATGCAAAAATGCCAATTCCTCACTACATTTCAGCTTTTACAGACCAAAAATCCTGGGGTCAGAGTGAATTGTAGCTTTGGAGTTGACTAAGAAAGATATATCCTGAGTCAATGCAGGAAGGATTTTTCTTTCTGGACCTGGAGACTTAATCATCACCAGAGACACCAAGAAACTTTCTGTAAGGTTACAGGTAAAGGATTCTGGTGTTCCAGGAGTCTTAGTATGCCCACCATACACCAAAGAACTGTTTAACTTGAATTTGATAGGATTCAAAAAAATTCATTGCAGGAGTAGGCAAGGTTGGTCACTTGTGCAAGAGGATTGTTTCATCAATTCCCTTGGCAGTTTCACTGGGACCTTCTGCTCCTCTGCCTGCCCTGTGTGGATCCCACCCCCAGCTCTGTGTGTTTCTGATGGTGCACTCACTGCAGTCCCTCCTTCCAGGGGTGTCCTCCCCGGGCTCCAGGCCCTGTACAGCCTCATCCTGGGGAGATCTGTCCTCCTGGAAATGGGAGGATTCCAACAGAATCCAGAAATCTCACAAAGCAGCATCCCAGAGCCTAAATTTCTGAATTAGGAGTCCAGGACCAAGGGGCTCTGACTGAAATGTGCCTGGTTCCCAGGCTAAATGCAATGCAAAGGCAGTGCTGGGATCACAGCAACTTCTGGGGAGATGGCACTTTGTAAGAAACCACCCAGAAAAATTTTTGGGTAGCACAGAACCTTCCAGTAGATCTCTATTGATGGCCTCTCCTTTGATTAACTGCTTTTTCAACAAAAAACCCAATTAGAACAATTTTATCATCTCTAATACTGAGCTGGTCCTGATTTTTCACTGCAGAAGACTGCAGTTAGTTAGGGCTATTCCCATATTGAGAGAAAAAGAAATAAAATCTGTTATTTACATCCTGTGTTATTCAGTCATTTGCTCTTGAGAAAAATCTCCAAAATCAATCCCATAAAGTTCAAATTTTAATACTCATGGGTTTGCTCCCTTTTGCACTGCAAGGCTGCATTTACTCTTGGGTTGTAGGGCAGTTACTAAATGGAATTACAGCTGTTAGAGAAGGTAACATCCTACTGAGCCACCCACTTCAAACCCTCTCATGGGCTATAACTGAAAAATAAAAGATGCAGGACTTATACTTAAGGCTCCTCCAGATTAAAATGCAGGAATGGTGGCACAGGATTTTGAATTCCCTTGAATAGTTTCACCCTAGAAGGAGCAGTATCACTTCTGCTAATGACAGAAAATGGGGCTGGCCATGTAGCCTGGCATGATTTATGGTGGAGTGCAGCACACTGTGAAGTTCTTTAGCCTTTAATTCCACCAAGACTTGCAATCTCCACAACCAGAATTCTCTAACATTAATGAATGTAGCAGCTGAATAAGGGTGAAAAGAATGCACAAATTATTTCTTAATGGCTTAGTTAAAATGTTTATTTTAACCTCCATGAGGGACCTTGCTTTTCAAAATTAAGTTCCCTCATGGAGAAGCCAGCTATGGAATGGGATTGCCTACAAGATAAGAAATTATTTGTTCCATTCCTATTGGAGTGATGGAGCATTAGAGAAAGAGGTTTAACCTTCTCTTACTTTGGAGAAGGAATACAATTTGAACTTCATCTAAAAGTGCTTTTTCCCAGCCAAATGTGGGTACACTGCAGCATTTAGGTGTTGCCAGTGAACCTGGCTCAGATTCCTTCATCATTCTGTTGGTAAGAGCGATGCTGCAGGCCAGACAGTGCCACTTCTGATACCTTCGGGACTTATTTATTGCCAATGAAAAACAAATGGCTCAATTTCGGTAAGAAAATCTGGTGGAAAAGCAAAGAATTGGAACAGCATTAACTCCTCATCCTTCAGCTGTAGCTCTTCAGTGAAACTTTGGTTGTTTGAGTAGCAGAAATAAGGTGTGGTTTGGAAAACAAGCAGAAAGAAATCTTTGGTGCACAAAGTTAATATTCTTAAGTACCTAACTGTAAAATAGAAGGGCATTAATTTATTTTGGTGGCTTCTGAATATGAGAGTATTTAGTGAAATATCAAATAAGCTTGTGAAAAGGCTGGGGGCTGCATTGGTGTGTCTGGAAACACACAAGGGAGGGTTGAACAAGCAGAGCCATACTCTTCTGAAAATATCTCCAAATCCACGGCTTTTAGAGGAGTTTCTCCCCTAAACTGCTGTGTCCAAATATCCTTAAATCCTTATCCTCCACAGAAATGAGGTGCAGGAAGCAGGATATTGCAGCCCTGGTGACTGGACGCTGCAATCTGCTGTCACAAGGAGCCGAGGCTGAGAGAGACAGTTATGAAATGATCAGGTAATGTGGATCCTCTTGGCTTTTTCTGTCAGGGATTGAAAGAGTCAGAGAGGAGTATATTTTATGGCCTGAATATTCCTCATTATGAGGGAGTCCTATCTTTTTCTCATTAAAATGGTGCTGAGTCAGGCACTTCTATATACTGGGACAGAAAAAATATATGAATGTTGTTTAAGAAAGATAAGTATCCTATTTCCAGTCAAATTCATGCTTCAGTGTGGAAGGATCCTGAAGGGGCCAGTCCCTACAGGAGTGAGCAGTAGGTTACCACAGTACTGCTGCTGCAGGGTTTCATCTTTAACAAAGAGCAGTCAGGGCAAAACCCACACTCTCTTTTGGGATGCACCTTGTCTAGCTCAGGTGCACTGCCCTGGATGCTTCTCCTCTCTTCAGGAGAGGAATAAACACTGCCTCTGTATAGTCCCAATGGCTTTGTTCCAATCCTGTCCATTATCCACTTATCAGTACCTTTGCAGGTTCCTGTGCTCAAGGCAGAGCTGTGTTTTTCCTACACCAGTGCCCAGCCCCATGCCAGTTTGCTCAGTCTCGCTTTCAAGCTATATGGGAATTCTAATGGAAGCACTAAATCATTTTGCTGTGGAAAGTGATTCTGCTTTGTCTATTAGCTGTGATTAGCATTCACTCTTCTTGTTTTAAATGAGCACTCAGCTCTGGGATCACCCTCTAAACACATCATTTTGCTCATTTTAGGTCTTCCTTCCCTTTCTAGTAAATAGGTACCTTGAGGACGACTCAGCTATCATAGCTCATTATTCCTCAAGCCTGGGAGTTTATGATGAATCTGTACAATTTTTATATAAACAATGGCTAACACAGTTGTACAAATTATTTCCTTTTGAACTAAAGAATGGATCATTAGCATGAACTTAAAATCTGTTAGTTTATTCTTTACACATTGAATTATCATCTATGTATATGAGATGTGACTGTAAAAGTCTTCCAATGATGCTCCCTTTGCCTTGTGCAGCTCTAGGGATCAGCTGATGACACATGTGAAAATAAAACCCATTGAGATAGATAAAAACCCTTTCCAGCTCCCTTTTGCTATTCCAGGGATTAAATTTACCAAAATCCTGGCATGTCTGGGAATTTCTTGTTAGTAAATGGGCCCTCAAGGTGAGAGAGTGACAAAGTGGCAGCACGTTCTTGGCTGCCTTCTGCCTCCTGTCTTTGGACTGTGATCCGGGAAATGCCCTCAGCCACAGCATATCCTTTTCTGCAAGAATATCCCTCTGGGGCTGCGCCAGCCCAGGATGCACCAGAGCAGCCTCTATTAGATGGCTCCGTGCCATGAAACCAAGCCAAGCCCCAGCTGAAGACAAGAGAGAGAGAGTGCAGAAGATTTAAGGTCACTTTACCCAAAGCTGTGCCTGCTGAGGGCAGTTTGGAGCACTGGAGGTGCTGGAGAAACCTGGTGACAGCACCCATCAGGTGTGTCTGTTATGGGACTGAAAATGCCATTTGAGCACAGTCATTTATGTGGGAAATGGTTACTGTGCTGATGGGCTCTTGCAATTTATCCCTTTTGGGAGAATCCAATGAAATGGATTCAGAAAAGGAAGGGTCAAAAGGAAGAATAAGAGTTTGAGGGAGAAGAGGACTTTTTTTTTTTTTTTTTAATGCATGTTTTCTCTTCAGTGACTGAAGGCAAAATAATTTAAGAGTTGTGTAGTGAAGAAGAGGTTTGGAGAGGAAAAGAAAGGCAGTGCAGAACATCCAGGCCACAAGAAGTGGGGAGCTGTGCAGAGGTGCCCTGTGACAGCTCAGGGAACATGAGATGTCAGAGCAGCAAGGTTTGAGCTGGGATTTTTAAAGTAACTCATCTGTTTGCACTGGAGCAGATAAGCAATGCTCATCTGACCCATTTTGTTATTTCACTGCAGTGAAGTCCACCTGAAGGTGACTTTCCTACAGCCTAGAGCAGTAGTGAAGCACAGAGGATGGTTCTCTGTGGTGGGTGAAGCTCAGAGTGATCACTGCTCCAGAGCCACTGTCCAACACACATCTCTGCCACCAGGTCACCAGCCCTTCATGATATCTGGTCCCATCTCCACTAAATTCTCACCTCTGCATCTGGGAACCAATTTGGTCAGCACCAAAACCAGGCCTGCTTTGGATTAAATATTTGCCAAAGTGTTTGCAGACAAAGGGACTGGAAGAGCTGCTCCATCTCCTGCTGTTTGCACAGTAAATAACCCAGGCATGCAGCTGTCCCCTACATGTACAGGTGCTTTCCATGCAGGAAAGCATAAAGCCTGGTTTTCTGCCTGCATGGGTGGGCTTCTAAGACCCAGACAAGTGGACTGATTAAGGAAATATTTATATATCCAAGGAAACTTCCATCCTTCATTGCTCACATCACATTCAGAGAGGCAGTGCTTCCACAGAAGACTTGCTTTTGGAGGAGGAAAGTAATTTCTGAATGCTCAAATACCTTGGTAGGCTAAACATGGAAGTAGGCTTGCATTAAAAGTTATAATGTAGCAAAAATGATGTAATTGCCGGGTTGTATGGAAAGAAATAACAGGGCTTGTGTTACTGTAAGCCAATAACACTGCTTTTCCTTTTTAAACTGAAAGCACACCAGGATGAACAGGCAAAGCTCACTGGTTCTGGACATGGCCCCGGTCCCACAAGCTCAATCAGCCTTTTCCAACAGTGGCTCTCTGCCAAGGTGATGGGCTACCGCCACAGCAAGCACTGGAGCAGAAATGGCAGAACCCCTCAGATAACTCACTCAGCACTTGAACTGCTTTAAAAACATGTTCTCAATCCTCAAGCTCAGACAAATCTGTCCACAGCCAAAATTTTGTCCTAAAACTACTGTTTGGACTAAGCTGAGGGTGGCATTAGAAGGCACTAAATATTTATTTGGGGATTCTGATGATGCTGAACATTTTTTTTTTTTCTTGTGGAAGCTCCTATCCCAATGACCAGAAAGGAAGAACAGGACTTGGATGGAACAGATGGTTCAGCAGATGGTGACTTGCTCCTTTTTTAACCAGGCTTTTGTGTAAATGGAGTGTGGCATGGATCTCTGTATGCTTTTTGACTTTGAGAGTGTGTATGTGTGCTTTTGGTCTTTAATAAGTATTTAAATATGAAACCATCTATTGTGATGATGATATGGATCTTACTGGCTTTTACAAGACTTAAAAAGTTCTTGAAAATGTGGGCTTTTTTCACTGATATATGAAACCAACACTGTCTTTGCCAAAGAAGTATTTTGGTTCTGATTTTTAATTAAACGAGAGTAGCTACAATCCTTGACTGTAGGACTGGACAAAGCAAGATTTTATAACAGTCTTGGGTTTTTTTTAATTTTTTCTTGTTTTGGTTCTCCACCACTTGGCTTAACTTTCCTCACTGCCCAGAGCATTAAGGTTGCAATGAACCTGAAAGAGGTAACTGAAGAAGGGTGAGGTGTGAGGTTCATTCTGCAAACAGTTCTCTCAGGCTGTCAAAAGTTCTACAGTCCCCAGCACCTACTTACCATTCCTGTGCTGGAGGTAACAGCCCCCTCAAACATGCCAGCAGCACTGCTTCTCTGTGTGCTCCCTAACCCATTTCATCCAAAAATTAGATGGGTTTGTGAAAAAATGTACTGTTGAACCATTTCAACTAATGCGCCTTTTTTAGACTGATAAAGGTTAAGGAAAAGTCACCTAAGCAGACTGAGCATCAGCAGATCTGAGGCAGTATAATTTCTACCACAGGAAATCTGAGGATTTGTCATGAGGATTAGACTGAGAGTGGCAGGATATTGCACTGGCACAGCTGGAACAGAAAAGCATGTCCTTTTACTGCCTAGGAGTGGTTAAACCAATACAGTGTCTTCTGTCTTCTTAATATTCATATTCCTGTAACTCACCTGTACATTTACTCCAAATTTCACATTACTTCTTAAGGCCACAGGGTGGTTTTCTAGGATCCAGCTTTTTAAGTTAATGTAATGGAAGATGGTTGTCCTGTCTCTCGTTTCATGTAAATTTTTCTATCTTCTTTTAACATTAGGTGTTTGTTCTTTTGCTCATTATTGTCCCAGGTAGGAGATTGTGGAGGCAGAGTGGTGTTTCTGTGCCAGAATTCACAGGTTTTGCAGTCTGTTTTAAACGACACTGAAATATATTTTGTCTTCCAAAACAAAAGACAAGCTACTTGCAGAATTGTCCAGCTTTACTTTGTCTCCTGCTTGAAGTGCTCCTAAGCTGAATATAATGAAGATCTATTCTAAGAATTCCTAAGGGATCTCTTTACACAGGATCTGGAACTGATCCATGGGTTTCAACACTTTAACCAATGCACCGTCTAATATTGATTTCCTTCAGAAGTCAAAGCAATTTGTTTTTCTTCCCTGGAGACTTTGGGTTTCTACCTTTGGCTGCAGTCCTTGAATTAATATGGAAATTGAGAACACCGCTTAGGACCAGTCTCACATGCAGGCACAACGTGCAGTCTCATGGAGCCAGGTTTTCATTTGGGTTCTCAGAGGATCCTTTGGTCTCCTCTGGCAGCTGTACAACTCACACAGTTCTTTTCTCACCCCTCTCTGAGCTCCTGAGGAGCAGAGCACTAAGTGACTTATTTCTGACCTCTTTTTTTATCTTCCCTCCTCTCTTTTGGTGACTCTTTCTCATGTCACTGGAGAAAAGACCAGAACAGTTCTCTGGAAATTTTCTTTATAAATAAGGAGCTGATTATAGGTGATTAATAAGGAGGCAGCTCCATGGAAAACAGCCATCTCTCCCATCATTAATCCATAGTCACCCACAGATGACTGTCCAGCAAGCCAGAAGTGTCAGATTTACAGCTAAAGCCTAGCACCTTTCTGCTAATCAGCATTTCCCAGTGTGGTCAGTGCCTGGTGGGGCTCCCTCCCTTCCCTTGGCAGTCCCGAGGCAGAGGGGCTCTCATCTGCTTTTTACCACACAGTCCTGGAGGTGAAATCCTGGGGAATCAGGTGTCCCATGGGGCTGTTCCATGCTGGAATTCCTGGGGTAAGCCTCAGTGTGACAGAGGCCTGAGGAGCTTTGTGCTGTGCCTGTGTGGATTCAGTGGAGCACAGAGACACAAGGCACACGAGAGCAGGGGCACATGCAGCAGTGCAGGTCATCAAAGCTGTCCTTTTAAATGACAGTAATCCTTCTTGTGGATTTGTCACAATGCCAAAGGAGCTGAAACAATTCCTCTGGGACACGAAGTGCAGGCAGGATGTAACCCGTTAGGATCATATCCAGCCTCATTTGAAGGGTAAGGCTCTTGGTGGTGTTAAATGACAATCTGTTCTGAATTTATCCTGCCCATATGTCATCAGTAACAACCTAAAAAACACACCTCTCGTTTTAGATCCAAGTTTGCATCTGTTCCAAGCAAAACATGGACCATCTTCCTGTATATTCCTAGCCAGTCTATATTAGACAACACAGGAGTAAGCTGAAACAGGAAAAATTCCTTTTGGTTTTATGGGAAAAATATCACAAGCCACTGTAATTTTTGACCTGGCTTTGCATGAATATAAAATCTCAGAGGAGAAAACATCTCAAAATACTTCCCCATGGTTCCATGACATATGCAGGGTTATTGAGGCTCAGGTACTGTCCCTTAGCAGAAACATTCTGATGTTTCAGCTGTGATTTGTTCATCTGTGTTTGGTTGCTGTATCATACAGATAAAGAGCATCTTTAAAATGAGGATCTGAGCTGTGAGCAATCTATCCCTGGATGCTGAGATGCCAATAGCTGATAAGGTTTATGAGGGGTTATCGCTTCAAAGGAATTGATTTGTAATTGTTTTCTACTTTTAAATACGTAGCTGGACATCCAATATGATCTACAGGAGCATCTGACAGGATTACATGCTTAATTTACATTGATTAAAACCAATGTTTAGGTGCTTCTATAAATCTCCTGGCTGTTTGTCTTGATCTCTAGGCAAGTAAATGCTTTGGAAAGTTGAAGCAAAAAAATTAGGGCCTGGTTTTCAAGATCTCACATCTCATGTGACATCAATGGCCAAAAATTTAAAATGCTCTTATCTCAGCATCCTGAACTCTTGCAAATTCTACCCGTTTGCTGTCATAGTTTGATATATACTTTTTCACTAATTTTGAACTTGTAATCTGAAAGAAGTCAAGCCATACTGCATAGAAATCTGCAATCCCAGAATATAAACATTCTAACACTAGTATTTACTATTAAATGAAGATTTTTTTTTACTGTTACAGTGATACAGAAAAAAACCCCATCCAAAGTGAAATTCTGCTGTAAATAAATCTTGGTGCTTTGTTTGCTTAGCCTACTAATTTTCTACGTCAAATACCCTCATTTCACATTTTAAAATATCTTTTATGAAGACAGAAGTCAAGAGAAAAAGATCAAACACCTTTTCATATGTTACTTTCAAAAACAAAACTTCTGAAGGCTGGACTCTTCAGGCTTCTAGACCAATGCCACCCCTGTGCCTTCAGGGAGACCCTCAAAGGGAGGCAATGATAATGGAGAGATTCTGCTGTTGTACAAAGTAATAATATAAACAAACTTTCATCCTCTTGGATGCATCAGTGCCAGGAGGGAGAGAAAAAGTTTACTTGCAGCATCTCAGTGAGCAGCAATGTCAGACAGCAGCCTTGTTGAACAAGGAGGTGCCATGAGAGTTCTTGAGAGCAAGCCTATCTTAAAGAGTTTAAATATCTGTGTTTTATTCAATATTCAGAAGAGATTTGAATTTCCAAATATTTTTCTAAGGAATCTTTCTGCTGAGCTGGCATTGAAATTCCAAGCTGCAGAACCGAGGAAGTGTTTTAAGATCCAATTACAATGAATAAAGAAAGCAAATTATGTCCTACAGAAATGCTGGCACCAGCATAAACCCAGCCACATTCCCGAATGCTGGCTTTGTTAATAATGTTCTTTTTCACACTTTTGTGGTATGAGGTCATGCATGATGAATTTTTTGCTGGCATGAATATTAATTTCTTTTAGAGTTCCTTCTCTTTCCCCATCATCCCTTCTTCCTGTTAGCGCGTCAATATGAACCAAAATTAGGCCAAAACTATTTTGATGATAAAACCTGAGCTGTGTTGTAAGTAAAATGATATTGCTGAACTGTGAAATATTCTGCCAGAAATTTACTGAGAGTGGCTGAAATGTGCTGCACCATTTCATCCATCTGCTCCCCAAACCACAAGTCTCCCTCATAGGAGAGATGGAGACACGCTACGAGTTCCTCGTTGTTTCACAAGGCTATAGTTAGGGCTGCAAGCTCCTATTTTTGGACTCTTTGGTGACTACTGTGAGAGTTTGTGTGATAAGGAAGGGAAAATTCACATCTTCCCAAATTAGCAGCCTCTCTGCACCCGTTTTCCTGCTCTTTGTCCCATTTTGCACAAGACCAGCTGCCCCTGTGAGGGTACAGAGAAAGTGACAGCTGAATGTAGCCAGTGTGACATTTAGGATCTAAATGGCTCCTCACAAGAGCTTCAGGGTGTCTAAGGGCAGCAGAGTTATAGTTTGGCCCGGAATTTATTTTGTCTTTATTTGTTTGTTTTGCCAGAATTTCATTGGTTCTCTGATGTTTCTCTAAAACTCCGATCTATACTTTAAAACCAGACAATACAGTCAGGAATATTTTTGGGACGACTTCATAATTCAGTAGAAAGTAAGGAAATACTCAGGAAGTTTAAAATCTCTGTTTTCATACATTCAAAGTCCAAGTTTAGATTTTAAAATCACAGCAATTTGATTTAATTTTAATGAGATTCCAGGATATTTTAAAAATTAGTAAAGACCTAGAAATGACTTCTTATTAGATGATAAGGGCATATTAATGTGACTTGATCCAGTATAAGATTTCCCAATTCAAAATAACAAAAATGCAATTTAAGCTTAATTATACATGAAAATGACTCAAGGAATGTAGAGTTTAAAATTTTTCAGTAAATTATGTATTAAGTTGAGCCATTCCACCACATGTCGCAAATGCAACACATCAAGGACACCTTGTTAAAATAACTCTTGGATCAATATAGAAAACACAAAATATAATTAATTCTGACTGCTTTTAGACTCACATTTTTTCTGCCTGATTAAAATTTAACTGAAATAAATTAAAAATAACAGAAAATAAATTGCCCAGCAACCTAAAACCTCCTCCTAAGTTTTGTGCACTTGCTGAAATTTTCTTCCTGTAGTTGTATTGACTTCAAATAGATCAGAGCAGTAAATTTTCTAGCAGATAAATATGGCATTTTTGTAAAGGTCTGAGCAGGAAAAGGTGGAGAATACAGTCTGCCCTGGTAGAGCACAAAAGTTGGGGGGATGCCCAGGCAGGAATAATGATTCAGGCCAGCTCCTCTCACACTGCAGAGCCTCTGGCAGCACACGGGGTGTGTTCCCAGTCCAGCTCACACACTCCAGGACTCTCCCCATCCAGCCTGGCCCCGTGCAGTGAGATTTAGCTCTTGGTAATTCCAAATCAGGGTCACAGCTCTTTTAATGGACGGGCCCAGCCAGATCTCCCTTCCTCCCCTATCAAGCAGGAGCTGTTCCAGGGGTTTGTTGGTGCTCACTCTACACCTGAGAGGAGGAAAGAGTTTTGTGGCAGAAACAAAACCACCTGCAGTGAGGACAAGCTGCAGCCTAATTAAACTTAACTGTCCCCAAGTGCTTTCTTGAGAATAGTTGCTCAAAATTACCTAAACTAATCCACATTCTTAAAACCCCCTGAGGTTTTGTTTTCCTCTCGTTTATTGGGATTCTACCTCTATAGTTCCCGTGATTGTGCTGATGTTGCCTTTGATTTATGCTGAGGAACCTGCAAGCAAAATCTGGCCACTCAGCATTAAGGCTGAAATGCTTGTCCTCAGACAGCTCTCAGCCTGAGGAACGTTTCCATCTCTTGCCCACTAAGATAATCACAGAGCTCTCTATTTGATAGCACGAGGAAATTGCAAGTTAAACTCTCTGTTAGAAGTTTTTGAGAATAACCAGAGTTAGGCAGTGAAAACAAAAGTTCCCACTGAATCCGCTTCAGTAGATTCAAAGACCCAGAAAGAAAATGAAAAAACTTTCTTGTTAATGAGAAAATATAATTGTCTATTTATATAACTCCTTTTTTATTCTAGAGAACCTCATCAATTTGGGCTTGACCTTCTCTTTCTCCCTATTTTTTCAATTCTTACATATTTTCTGTGCAATGTCTCACTATTAAGGGGACTGCAAAAGCAGAATCAGGCTCTCTCTAAGTGAGCAGCAATCTAACTATAAATGAGTAATAATCTAGCACTTAGAAAAAGTCTTTAAGAGGGCAAAAGATCACTGCAGTTTGTATAATGAGTGTCACAGCTGAGTTCAGGACAAGGGGAGGAGATCCCAAATGGAAAAGGGAGAATTTAGGGGCATGGATAAAATGAAATAAGGAAAATGCAATTTGGTTCTGCTGATATTTCAATATCAGCACGTAATAAGAGCTCATTGGAAATTTTCAGGAAGAATTCTTTTCCTTTGGATAATGCTGATAATATCAACATCAAAACCTTTGGCTGGGCTGTGTCCTATGGCACTGCCCTCCCCAGAAATGACACAAGGCGGGGAATTCTTCCACATCCTGCATTGCCCAGGCCAGAGCTCACCCTTTGCCCAGCTGTGGTTCTTTCCCTGAATTTCAGGCACGGAACAAAGATCATTCTGCATGCCAGAACACAGAATTATTCATGCCTCACTTTTCAAGCCACTGTTAAAAAACCAGTTTAGGTACTCACATCTCTCATCTGACATCACCACCACATCATCCTGTGCCGTGTGGGCACATCCACATGATTCCCCACCCTGTCCCATGTGTTCCAAGGAGTTCTGTGTTCTTGGGGACAAACAGAATTGACCTGACACTGAAGAGCTGCTGGCCTGGAGAGTTTCATAGAGATGGGCCAAAAAGCTGCTTCTCAGTTTTTGAAAACTTGAAGGGAATTTTCTCCCAATTTAGTAATAATAATATTAATGTGTAACTTCACAGAAAATGTTGAAATTGATATTTCCATTAAGATTTCATTGTTTGCTTGTTTGTTTTTTATGCTTGAAGAGAATAGATTATTATTTTCTGCAAGAATTATTTCTTTGGTTTAATACCACAAAACTGAGCTTTTGTTTTTTTAACAATCAAGTCTTCAGACTTCTAGTCTTTCCAGAAATGCAGAGGCCTTGACCACGTGTGTGTTTTATTTAGCTTCAGGAGCAGATTATGGGTTTTATGAAGCCTGATTAATGTATATACTTGGCCCCTGCCCTTATGTTTCATTTCATTAGTATTCCATTCATTTTCCCATGGTTTTAATGAACGTATCATTTAGGATCCTATTTTTATCACAGAATTGAGCTGGCATAATTTAATAATGAGTTTCATCTAAGATGGTTAAACCATTGCAGAAAAACTCAGGTTTCTTTTAGTCCAATTTGAGTGGTCTATTTTGTTTCATTTTGTTTGAAATTGTTAGAAGTATTTTAATTCAGTTGACAACAAGCTACTCTTCCCAGTAAATAATAGGGTATTAAATCTTTTGCTTTGCTATAATTACACTGGTAGGGAATCTATTTATCTTATATGAATGCTGCTTTCTCATATAATCATCCTTTGTGCTCCAAAATTGTAAAGAAACTTATAGATTCTCTTGCTTCTTATGATCTATTTGAGAACACTTGGCAATAAGAAAATAAAACAGCTGTAAAAAATCTATTTTATCTGCTTGGCTGCCAATTTTCTGTTTAAGTGAACCTGAATAGTCATGTAAAGGAAGTTTTTTTCCATTTCAAACATATATGACAGTGGCCTTGTGGACCTTTTCCTAAGAAATACCAGATGTATTCCTAAGCATTGTATTCTGCCCTTGAAATGTGGGTTTGTACAAGGAGGTAACACTTCTGCTCACAAAAGCAAAGCCTGGTGCCATTTGCATTAGCAATCACTCTCCAGCCTTTGCTGAGGACCTCTGATGCAGCTCCTCCTTGTGCTCTTACAGCCTCAGGGTTTGGCAATTGGGAACATGAAGGAGAAGGTAAAGTGGGAGCTCTTGTGACCCTGACTGGTTTATGGACACCCCTGACCCCATTCAGTTTGCTCATACAGAATAAACACTTTGTAGGAAAACATGGAGATGAGAAACAGAAAGTGGATAAACACAGACTTACGTATCCAGCAAACTAGAGGAGATTATTTTCCTCTTCTCAGCTGAATAGAGCTGGATCCCACTAAATTCAGTTTCTGCTTAGTGGGATTCTCTGTGTACTTTGATCAAAACTACAGGAAATCACTAAAAGAATACAACTCTTTCCCAGCACCCCCTGTTATTTTGACCAGCTTTGATCTCTGAGGCAGCTGTTACTTGAAATCTTTAAGAAATAGATGTGTAGTTAATAGCAAGGGAGATAAAACTGTGAAACTCTGAAGATGGAAGAAAGATTTTTTGATAACAAAAAGGACTATAACTTTATCTCTTCAAGACAAACACTAATATTTACCAGTTTTATAACATACCTGGCACATTAGGTTCTCCCTAGTGCAGGAGGATAAATTTCTGTGGCAATGCCAGATGCTCATTTTGAGAACCTGAACTTCATTTTGAGGTTATGAATTGACCTGAACATCAGTAATTTCTTTTAGAAATTCTTCAACACATCGAAGTGATGCAAAGGTTTTGAAATCTGCTCTTTTCACTGACATTTCTGACCCACTGGAGGGTTTTAGGCAAGTGATTTCACCTCTGTGTACCTTAATTTCCTCATCCAGATATTGAGGATCATCATACTTCTGTATATGACCTTGAGACCTAATGATTGCAAGTGCTATACAAAGACAGTACTATTTTTATTAGTAATATTTTAATTTTTCTACAATACCTTTGCCATGCTAATTAAAACAGTTTGGTTTTATTTCAAAGTGATAAGAGCCTTAAGTGGAACAGGGCAGTTTGTGGATGTATGAGGTTCACATTTTTAAACAATTATTAGAGATTAGGCAATTTTTTTTGTATGAATTTATATTTCTTTTTGTGGAATACCTGTATAGAAATTCTTCCTGAAAAATTCAGGGCTCCAACCTCCCTTAGGCTGTAAGTTTTTTTTATTTCTCTGTGCAACAGGTTGAAGCTTGTTTTGCAGCTAATGGTGTTCTTAGAAGCCTGTTTTAATTATTTCAGAGCGCTGGTGATATTTTTAAAGATGCAAACTATCAAAAAGCCAGATATTACCTAAAGGAAAAAAAAAATCTATTCTATGTCTCCAGCAGACAATAATGTCAGTCAAATTCTAGCTCTGAGTCAGGTAAGATTTACTCTGTTTCTCTTCACAGCCAGCAGAGAGGGAGGTTTTGCCTGTAATTAGACGCGAGGAGCTGGACTCCCGTTAAGAGTTTGCTCATCAGCAAGAAAGGTGAGTCCTTGTTGCTGTCATCTTTGCTCTTCACAGCTGGGACCCGGCACTAACAAGATGTTCTGGAGGCAAGCAGTGCCCTGGTGACCCGAGAGGGAGCAGGAACAGCGGCAGTGCTGTCCCAGGTAACCCTCCGCAGCCTGGGGCTGCACTGATCAGTCTGTGAGCACCTGCAGAGCCGGCAGCCAGCAGAGCTGGGCTCTCCAGCCCTCTCTGATGATTTCCCCTCTGCCTCGTGGCTGGCATGTTTTAGTTTCGACCTCATTAGATACGTGACTCAAAGCATTTAAGCCTCGGAGCCCAGGCATACAAGCAATTAATAGTAGATTTATAAATGTCACCGGCTGGTCGCCTCATTGTTGTGGCACACAAAGGGCTCTTCTGAACTCTGGATTCCTCAAGGCACGAAATCAATGAGTAAAATGGTTTACAAAATATGAGCCCATAGAGCTTTATGTCCTTGTGGTCCTTGTCGGAGTAAAACGCATTAGTTCCCTGGGGAACTGTGGGAATCACATTGGTTTTCTCAAGAGAAGAAAATTTGAAAGCCCTCAGCAAGAGCTCAGGAAATGGCACTTTGCATTTGATGCCTGGCCACAATAAAAATATTTATTCAGGGGAATAACTGTAAGAGAACATTTTAAGAGCTTTTCTTTTTCATTTTTCCACCCAACTTTCTGCCAAACAGAGGCCTCTCAACCACCCAAAATGCACATTACAAAAACGTGTCCAGAAAGTACAAAGAAATGATTCTTTGAGACAGAGGAAAATTTTGAGTTGGATTTTTTTTTTTTTTATCTTTCCATCGTGACACTTGGAAGTTCAGGTTTGCCATTAACAGTTTGTGAGGGTGAACTGGCCATTGACTCACAAATGGCTCCTGAATTTGCAGTTCCAGGAAACAGCAGGCTGAGGGAAGCAGCAGAGTCTGTCAAGAGTTCAGCTGTTTGATCTGCTGCCTGGTAAAATCTCCAGGCTCTATGCCCTGCTCTAACCCATTTCTTGTTACTTGTAGTTGAAGCTATTTTTGAGTCAGTCAGCAATCATATATTGTGCTATTTGCTACAGATCTAATTAAAATAATACTGGTACAGGATCTAGTTATGTTTTTTCCCTTGGAAAAGTGTTTGCCTGAGCTGAAATAGGGGTAACATAGAGGCCACAGTGTAATACATTTCAGCCCTACTTTGCCACCACACTCCTGAGATGAGCTTTTCTCAAATGATTCTTTTGCTCTAAGACACAGGCCTAAAATTCAGTAACAAGCTGAAATGGCTGCTGGCTGAAAAAAGTTATAACTGATACAGATATCCACTGAAACTGGATCTTAGAGAGAACATTCATTTTATACACAAAGGAACACCAAATTACACCTCATTTGTCATGGGTACAGTTTCATGTAAATATTTTGAAATAAATATAATTGTGAGCTAATGCATTTGGGCTAAAATCACTGCAATCCCAACTGCTGTGACTTCAGCAGTGTTTGCTATAAACAAATTCTGACCTTCCTACATCAGTATTATCAGAAAAAGTTGTGGAGAGGAATGCAGCTTTTGGAATCCATGGGGAGTTCAGAATGTTTTGAGGAGACCCCAGAACACTGGAAGAACACTGGAACACTGGATCTTTCAAGAGAAAGATCACAGGAGAATGCAGAGGCCATTCCTTAACAATACATCCCTGTTCAGCATCACTTCATATCAATCCAGAGACTCACAGATTACACTATGATATGTCCTGATCTCTCCTGATTTCTTTTGTCTCGTGTGTGACGAGATCTGTAGGTTCTGTTGTTACATCTGACACAGAGGAGAGTCCCAGCCAGGAGAGAACTTCCCATGCTCAGGTGCCACAAGGGGTGCATCTGCACCCCATGAAGAAATGGAGAGCAGTGAAACTGCTCTAACACAATGTTCCTGAACTAATGAGTCTGCCTGGGAAATTGGTGTTCTTCATTTCCTCAGATCTGGCACCTCACCAAAGTGGTTTGGCTGCTGTCAAGCTCTCAGTGCTGTGTGCCCTGAGTGTCCAGGGCTGGTCACAGTGGTGGGTTCTCCCCACAGAGCACCAGCTGCCATGGAGACCTGCCTGCAGGATTTCTGTGCAAAAGGCATATCAAAACTGAAAGAAGTATCATAAATAAGACTGTGTCTTGAAGGGAGGATCCTAAATTTTGTCACAGCCCATATAGAGCCACGGGGCAGGTGTTCCCAGGGACTGGGTGACAGGAACAAACCACAGGTGTCACCCAGTGTGGTCACATTCCAAGAGCACAGCCCACCAGCACTGCCCCAGCTCTGTGTGAGCTGTGGTGGGATCACCTGGAGGCACAGCACAGGACATCACCGTTCATTTTTCTCTCCTGGTGTTTGGAAAAAAAACAAATAATAGCTGCAAGTAAAACGGTTAGCACAGGTTTATTACCTTCGAGGGAAACAAATCACAAAAGGTTAAATTGAAATTAACTGGGTTGAACACAAGGTAAATCAATAGGATTATACCAGGTTCACAAAAAGGAAAGACTTTCTTCTATTCTGTGACCTTTTGTGAGGACAAGTTGGAGGAAAAACACAAAAATGGAGAGAGAAGATTCTGTGCTCTAGACAAATAGCAGTAACCAGATGTTTTTAGCAGGTGCTGTAAGCCCTAAACAGTGGGATTTTACTTCATGGAGCCTTATTTGTGTAAAGCCAAGAAAAGACTTAGACTAAGGCCAGATGGGTGCAAGTGGCCATGGGCACTGCTTCCAAAAAAGCTCAGTGGCATCTCATTTGCTCTGGTGGGAATATGGAAGGAAAATTTCTTCTCAACAGACAACTCGTCTAAAAATAACTCCCTTAAACAGATTTTCAGTCTTCTATTTGTATGTCGATATTAAGCAGAAGTAGTTTATGACTACTGAGACAGATTTTGTTATTAGGAATTTGCATTTTAAGTTGAATTGAGCCAAGGAAAAATTCCCTCCAAATTATTTTCCTCTATTTTTAATTCCCATTTTGAATTTTAAGTGCTTGATTTCAGGTCACCACCATCCAGGGCAGTTTATGTTATGGCTTCACAGTGTACTATAGCACTGACTACAGCTGCAAGCTTGCCAGACCTATTGCTGTGAGCTGCAGTTGCTGCATTATCTATCTATTACTAAAAACTGATTGAAATATGAACTATGAAATGATGACTATGAAATATAAAATTTTCATCTGTGCAGTGAATCTTACTCCTTTTCATAACTATATCTGTTCATATATACACCAAAATTGCAGAGGCTTCCATTCCTGAAATAAGATTCAACTGCTGTGATACTTTTTAATGTTGCCAAACAATTGTTTGTTTCCCGAAGCTAATAGTGTGTCAAGAGTAACATCAAGATGCAGTTTGGCAAATGGATGAATGCTGGGTTAGAATAAGGTGATTAATTGTACAGCAGAGATCACTTGTAGCTCCTGGGTAAATACAATCACTAAGAACAAAGACAAAGAAGAAAATCCCATGTTAGTGCACATCCCACATGTGCTTTGGATGCCCTCTGGATGAGTTAGGGAAAAAGTATAGAAGGAAACTGGGAAGCAAATAGTCTGTTTCTTGGAGGTCTTAGAATCTTGATGAAATGCAAAAATAATTTAATTCAAACTGGAAAAATGCCAGTTCATGTCAAGGAAAGGAGTTGATGTTGTACATACTTGCTGTGATGGGCAAATCTGGGAAGGAGTAACATGAAGGAGTGAGAAGCTGTTGGAATGCCTGTGCCTATGCAGCATGAATGAGGAGGCATTGTTCATCTCCATACAACAGTGGCAGAATACATGTGTTTTTAGGTAGCTCATTACAACAAACAAATTGAAGGTCACTCAGTATAGGGCAGAAATAACTGCAGAGGGAATTCTGTAGAGACAAAAAGGGAAGGTTGGAATGGATCAATATTTATAGGCTGGTGAAAAGAAGGTTAAGTGGCTAAGAACAAAGAATTTGCCAACAGTCTACAAATGGGATAGGCAGCAAGAAATAAGAGGAATTCTTTAGAATGTCCTAAGGCAGAAAGGAGGAAGAAATTAAAATTTAAGCTGAACACTAAGAAAAAAACCTCTCATACAGGAATTGAGTTGTTAAAATCTCACAGGGAACTATTTGAACCTCACTGCTTGAAGACTTGGACACAGTCTTGACTAAATATATTTCTGGGAATAATTCATTTCCATTAGTATCAGGACATGACCTTCTCACCAGCTCCCATTAATCTACATTGTGTAAGTGCCTTGTGAGGCAGCAGCAGGGACTGGGCTGGCTCTTAATGCTTGGCTGGGGGACAGGAAACTCCAAACAAGTGCAGCTCAGACCCATGGCAGGGCCTGGGACCAGTCCCATCTCCCAGATGAGTCCATATAGATCTATTGAGTGAGTATCCCCCAAAGACTTTGAAACTCACAAGTCATTTGTATTAGAGTAGGATCTACAGTAATTAACTTTTTTATCTATAATAACTCCAATGTGAAATCAGATTTAGAAAATAATATCTGTCTTTCATGTTTGGGAGTTTGCATATTTTGGCTTTCCTTCTGGACTGACTTTTTGATAACTCAATGACTTCCTGTTCTGCTCCCTAGGGACTTTCCTCTTGGGACACTGTCTCATGGTCTCTGCCAGGGCTTCAGACAAAGCTCCTGACTGTCATTTACCTCATTCCTCTTTTGCCATGTGTGCCATTGGGACCATCTTCACCAAAGGCTCAGTTGCTTCCTCTAGGGAAGGAGCAGTCTCCCTGTGGGCTAGATGGGTCTGTCAAATTTGGACACTTTTTAAAGGAATATTCTCAGACTGAAAATGCCCAAATCAAATGTTTACTGTCCATTGCAACCTCCCATGGTACTCATATCCCACCTCTAGTTCAGGCAGGTTCAGATGGAATTAAAACCCTCCAGACTGGTATCATATGTGAAAGTAGTTGTGACCTCAAATCACAGATAATGCAGATAGAATATGCTAAAACCCACTGCTGCACCTGGCACCGACTTCCAGCTCTGTTGGAAGTCACAGTTAGGTGTGCCACCTAAAGAGGAATCAAACACAGATTTTCCACATGAATCTTTGCAACCTAGCAAGACACATAAGGTGTGTGGGGGGAAGATTTTGCTGTTTGTGTTCATATGCCGAGACTACATTGCATGTTCACATTCACATTATTTTTAATTTAGTAAATAAAAGTCTATGCAATTATATCCAAAATTATTTGGGATGAGTAGCACAGAGCTGCACAAAAAGAGCAGCTTTTTATGGTTTTGTGTTCTGGGACAATGGAAGAGACTATTTTCATAGACAGCATCTTTTTAGTTTTCCAGTATGTTTTGCTCTGTAGAAATATCCTCTGGTGGGTTTTGTTGTGGATTTTTTAATGTCCCTATGGGAGTACAGTGTGTGCCTGGGAGAAAATAATGACTCTTAAGATGATTAACATGTTATTAAACTCTGGGATAATCGCTGTCCTGTCAAGTGTCAGCTCGTGCATTTCATCAGCCCCATGTGACAGTGCTCTCATTACTTTCTTTGATCTAAGGAGAGTATTTTTCATGAACAGTTGCTGAATGTGACCCCTTTGGAACTGCAAACAGCAAAAAGAAAACAAATGTGGGTAAACATTACAAAGTCACTCAAAAAATAATACTGTTTTTATACCAGCTGAAGTAAGCCTAAGCTGACTCCTCATGTGGCAACGCATGGGTGGGACTGGTAACAGTGAACAGCTGGAGGATAACAAAGTGTGAACTTTGCAAGAAATACAGATAATTCTGCTTTTCAGACTGGCTGATGAGTCACATACAAGCACCTGCATGATGAAATGGACCTGTGCCATCTGCTACAAGTGCTTTTGCATTGGCCAAAAAGCTAAGCCTGAGTTTATGCCAGGGCCTTGAGTACATGTCCTAATGGAGTTTAGTTGGATGAGCTCAGCTCAAGATCAGCCTCTTCACTGCCAAGAACTATTGTGAATAACACTAGAAAAGAGTGCAGGTCCTGCTTTCCCTGGGTAGTTGCTGTTGAGGGGTGAGTATCATTTTCCCCATGTTATTTTTCAGCCCTGTTGCAGTTGTGTCTCTGCTGACCTCTGGCCTGCAGACTTGAAGCTAAACCCAAACCCACTGGCTGCTTGTCCAGCTGGAGCTGTCTCATCACTGAGGGCCCACTGGGCAACCACTGGGCTGTGTCTGACCCTGGTCACTGTCCCCAGCCCCGATCATGACACTCCTGTTGTGCTCACCTTCTCTCCCACTCACAAGTGGTCTTTGCTGCTCTTGCTTCATCAGTGTTCTCAGATTTCATGCATCTGGGTAACTGGGTAACTCTGCTTAGTTTGGGGCTTCCAAACAAAATAAGTGAAGGGACGTAATAATTGCTTTCCAAGGTCCATCACATGGTCAACAACTGAAATCAAACTTGTAAGTAATGTTGTGTTTTACCCTGATAGAGGAGTGAGACCAAAGGCAGATAAAGACACCCTGTGAAGTGGTACATTCAAACCACACTTCACCTGCTGAGTGACTTTGATTTCTACCACCCTGCTGCTGCCTCTTTTTAGCTGTGAGAGCCTCTGTACAAGAGAACAGTGGCTTTCTCCACTGAAAAATTCATTTGTTTTGTTTTTTGGATTTTGCCAGGGAGCCAGCATTTAATCACTAAGATGTGTCATGCTGCTAAGCTGTGTGACAGCTTGATGCACCGAGGGATGCTCCCCACTGAAAATGTAAACAATTTATGCTGTATATTTTTCCACCTAAAGAATCTACAGATTTTTCTTAATAATGGCTTTCCTTTTTTCCTGTTACAAAGTAGTGTCTGCATTATTTGCAATTACAAAAAATAGTCTGCATTTCCAGTCTGCTAGTGGTGAAGTTGAACAGCTTTTTTACCTAATCTTACTTTACAATGGATTTTTTGTTTGGTTTGGTTTGTTGGGGTTTTGTTTGTTTGTTTGTTCGGTGGGGGTTTTGTGTGTGTGTGTGTTTGTGTGTTTTTGTTTTGTTGTTTTTTTGTTGTTTTTTTTTCCTCTGTGATCATTATTTTAAAGTACAAAACAATAATATGTTTACTTTGAAAAGAAAAAAAAAAAAAAAAAAAAAAGGATTTGTATATCAGAATAGCCAGGCTGCTGCTTACTTCTGCTCTTTCTGGCTTCTAATACAGCTATTAGAGACCAAAATGACTGTATCATCTCTCAGCTGTGCGAGGTGCAATTTCTGAAGTTGAATACAGAGGGTTATGGTCCATTTTAGGTACAAGCAGGAACTATAGCTCAGAGCCTGCCATTATATCTTAGAGTTCCACAATAGCCCTTGTTATGTTTTGATACATTCATTTGGTCTTCCCAAAAAGATTGCGTATCCTACTCTACTCTCCACCATCCTTTCCCTGTCAGGTATCCTCCCTTTACATGCTGCTGGTAGAGTGGGGCTTTTCCACAGCACTTTGCCACAACTGATTTGTCAGAGGCTCTCTGTATTTCTGACCAGGTGACACTGTAAATGATCCTTACAAGAAAGCACTTCCAGCTCCGGGTAGGGAAGGCTTTTCCTTTTATCTTGGCACTCAATGTCAAAATAACCCTCACTGTCTGGGGAAAATCCCTTCCCCATTTTGAAATTTCCAAACCTCTTCTGAGTTGCAGGAGCCAGAATTCTCTTTGGATACTGAAATTTATTTAAATTCATAATTTTTTAAGAAAACCTGTTCATATTTTTTAGATGTACTTTGTGATCGCTCTGAGCACAAGGCAGACGTTTCCATCTTTAAAGAAGTGAACTGCCAAATTTGCAAGATGAGATTACAAACCAGGTAGAGAGGTGAAAAATAAAAAATAATTGCAGGCTGCGTTGAGGACCTGACAAGTATCTCTTTTCCTGGCTGCCACTGGAGTTTCTCGGAGGCACATTCTGGCGTGGGAGGCAACCAGGCACTTCAGCCACATCAGCCTGAAGTGTTACTTTTTCAGGACCAACCTTTTCCTGGGCTATTAACCTTCTGTTTAAACTTCCAATCGAACATACGCTGTCTGGCACTACCCAAGCTTAGCAGCATGTTTGAAAGTGCTACATCATTTCCTTGCAGCTTCTCAACTCAGGAAACATTGTATTGGAGCTTTGATTAACCCCCGCTGTCAGTGAAGATACAGAGCAGAACTGGAGTAGCCTGAATTGTGCTTACAAGGATTTTGTTGACGCCTTTTTATAGACAGTATGCTGACATTTTGTACAGATGGAAAAATCTGGGTTTCTTTCTCCCACTTACTGTTCTCCTACGCACGTACACACAGTCTCCCATGTATATATTTACTGCTTGTAGGAGGATCAGATCATCACAATTACAAGAGGGGAGTTTTAGACACCAGTGGCTCAGATTTGAATGTTTATTTCTCACTCCCAGTCAAATCAACACAGAGCTACATCTGTAATTAGCAGCAGCAGCAAACAATTCCATTTGCATATGTAAAAACTTGATTTTTGGTATACTAATTATCATCTGTTCTTAGGCTAGAAACACAAAGGTATTTAGATGCCAGCTTATGGGTTTTTTTATTCCTTCTCAGGTACATTCTGTGATTTTAGCTGCCAATATCTTTAAAAACAAAATTTGGTATCAGTGCCATAAAATGTGTTACAAAAGAGAGATGCATGAACTGCATAACTTGCATTTCAGGTGGTCTCTGCGTCTGATTTGGGACACAGCACTGGAGGTTTGGGGTTTTTTGCTTTGGTTTGGAGTTTTTTTAAGAGAGCAGTATACCGCCTTTGCTGTACTTTTGGCAGGGGTCCCTCTCTTCTGCTCTAAGTGACAGCCATAACATACACATCTTTATTTCACAGTAGTATTTTGGGGTTTTTTTCCACATTTCAAGCTACCTCCTCCTGTTTGTGCTTTAGATTTTCATCTGTTTCAGAGCCTCTATTCCCTGTGGTTATGTGTTCTGTTCAACTGCCTTAATAAGACAAGCATTGAGAAGAAATCAACAGCTGAATATTTCTTATATTCCAGAAACTCCAGCTAAGTTATATCTGGGCTTCAACATTTGATTGCTCTGATTAAATCATAATTATAGACAGCAGGGAAAGTAAAGAAAGTTTAGCTAGCAATTTTTGTCTTTTATGCTTGACCTGAAACCTGCTGAAGCCAGTGGGAGTCCACAAAGTCTCCATCCAAAATCCCCCAGAGGCACAAAAGTGCCCATTAAACCAGTGGCAGTTTTTTCTGTCTCAGCCTTTGTGATTTCTTCACTGAGCCAAAAGGCAGACTGGAACACCAGGCAACAGGTTTTACTCCCAGATTTAAAAAGTTTTATGATAGAAACAGGAAACCTCTAATAATAAATTACAATTAAAAAGATAGTTATTCAGTTCAGAGCAGGTTTTTTTTCCCATGACTTGTTAATTTGCTTGCAAATCATTCCAGCTTTTTGGATTTAACACTGAGGAATTCACCAAATGTTTAAACAAACAAATATCATATACTTAAATCAGTTTGGCTTTCCAGTGTTCCATCTGGCCTCTGCTTTTGGTTGATAGGAAAAACAAACCTGATCTGTTGAGAGACTAATGAATATCTACTTATGGTTTTTACTTACTGGAATTATATCGACCAGATAATTCTGTAATTAACTTCTCTTTCTGTTTCTAAAAGTACTCCTTAATCACTGTGTTTCCAAAATATTCTTATTGAGATAAAAATTAATTGGAAATCGTATCACATCAATTCTGCTAATCATTTTTGGAGAGAGATTCACCTGCTAAAGATAAGAATAATTTTGATACATTTCATTTGTTTTCAAGGTATGCCAATGCATTAAATGGGAGCAAACACGAAGATTATTAATCTGTACTGTGAATTTGTATTGCCGAGTGTTTAGCTCTTCATAAGATAATTAAAGCAGTTTCA
Source organism: Sylvia atricapilla (assembly GCF_009819655.1). Taxonomy (NCBI): domain Eukaryota; kingdom Metazoa; phylum Chordata; class Aves; order Passeriformes; family Sylviidae; genus Sylvia; species Sylvia atricapilla. The sequence continues at coordinate 7,171,178 of NC_089149.1, forward strand.
ACTTTTTACTTTTAGTGTAGTTTAAATAGTGACAAATTTAAAAGAAATGAGGAGGCTGCTAATTAGTTTGTGACGATGGTTACATGCCTGGTTCATTGCAAGCAATTGAGAAAACAACTTCTGATTTTTGCATGTTGCTTTTTAGGCAGTATTTATTGCACAGGCTGCACAAATAGAATGTTAGAGCAACTGACCATGAGGTACATAAATAAGAGGTTGTTTTACCAGAAATAGAAGAACTCCAACTGGTTTAGATCCTCAAAACATTTTTAGAGACTTCTTTGTACAACTTTTGAAATTTCATACATGCTCTAAGACTGTTATGAAGATGTAAATTTCTGGAAAAAAGCATTTTATGATGAAAACGTGAATATTGCTCTACTACAAATGAGAAACTTAATAACCATGAGAAATTGCATGCTTAAAGACCTCCTTGTAGTGCTTGCAGCCTTGAAGTCAAATATTCACACTGCATTTTGCTACACCCTGGAAATGTAATTTTGAGCTCTGAGTAGTGATCTGCTCTGCTGACAGGAAAGTTTTGATGCTGCTTTAAGGCGCAATCACTCTAAAACTTGAAAACCAGGATGACTCACCCTTGCTATTAAGCAGGAGATACTGCCAGTCTACGAAGTGTTAGTGGCTGGAAAATACATGAAAACCTCACAAAAACCTGTCTGCTCAGCATACCTGCTGCTGAGCCCCCCACGTATCACAGGAATTTGCTCTGCAGGCAGGATTTCGAGATGTATTGCAAGCTGTACAGGTGGGTGTGTTCGTATTGTCCGTGTCACGATCGCTGCTAAGTTGCCTCACTGGGGTTCCTGCCAAATAAGCAAACTTTCATTCAACACAGCCTGGTTTTCATATTTCCGGTAAAAAAAATGTCAAGGTCGATGTTTCCTCCAGCAACCTTTTCAGTTTCACCTGAAACCTCTAAGCACTTGTCAGTACCCTGCAGGCACAGAACGCTGCACTGGGTGCACAAGCTGAACAGTGTACAAAGGCTCAGCAGTGCCACTGCCTGCAGCCTGACAGAAATCCAAAGGGCTCAGAGGGGGGTCTCCACTGACATTTCTTAACTATTATTTCCTCTGTACTCCAGCGGAGGAGTCGATTCAGAGCCTGGGCAGTTTCCACAGTCTGTCTTTGCATATTTATAACATGTAACTGACTATTCTTTGTCTACATGTTTCTAGAAATCTGAGAAGTACAAAGGTCCTTGACACCAAAAACAGGTGCTGAGCACACTCCAGGTAAGTCTGCATCACTGAAACTCTACTCTCTTACAGAGACAATGAACTCGTTACAAAGGGAAATGCTTGAATGGCCATGGCTTGGGTTGCTCCATCACTCTGAGTTTGGGGTTGTCTTCACATTTCCTTCATCCTATTCTGCAATTATACCTGCAGACATCTTGTTTTCCTCACAGTAGGGCTATTAACTGGCCAGCAGTTATTTTGTGCTGAAGGCCCCTTCATCAGTCTTGTGCTAAAATAATATCTTGTATATTGGACAGTCTCTTTGCTGCTTTGTAAATTAGCAAGTCTAGGCAGCAGGACTGCTTTTGGCAGAATTTTCCACAAGTCTAACACAGCTGGAAGTACAACTCTTCATGTTCATTTTCATTACTACTATTAGCTTCCTCTTTCTTAGCCCAAAGGACATATTTAGTTGAATATTTCACTCCCGTTCGCAGCAGGCCAAAATTTATCTTCAAATGTGCCCATAATTTACAGAGAATAATAATTCAACATGTATGATCTTGGAGAATCTAATCTTTTTGTCAGTGATAAAATGTGGCTCTGGGCACAAAATACTTTCCTGCACGAGATTTTTCTTGTAAGCTTCACCGGTGATATTGGGTACTTGGATACATTTGAGAAGCAGCTTGACCTTGTCGCATTCAAGCTGTGCTCACTGGATTTGGATGAAAATCTCCTCAGTATTTCACATACTCACTTTGAAGTTCTATCGTGCCTACCAGTGTTTGGGTTGTTCAGGGGCAATGTCACTGCGAGTTTGACCCTGGGTTCAAAGCTGGCATGGTGTAAATTCATCATCTTTTTACTGTGGGAGTTAAAGGCTGCAGGATGGATTTTATGAGCTGCTTTTCAGTATGCACTGACCTGAACTGTCAGCAGATCTACACTGAGCCTGCTCAGACACGTCTGGTTTCAAAGTATCTGGAGTGTTCCTCCTCCAGCGGGGTGAGATGTTGACTTGTGTCCCTTTCTCCTGCAGAATCAGGACACTCCTGCCCACCCTGTGTTTATTTAGCAGATGGGATCAGGCACTACTCATCCAGGCAGTTCCTAAATCAATGGAACAGAGGATTGACAGCATATGGAGCATGCCCCATCCTCAGCCTGGCATTATTCCAAACTCTTCCATTTATCATTATTCCTGTATGAACTGTGGTGGCTGCTATTCTCTTTTATCAAAAGCATTTCCTATCGAGCAACTGAAGTAAAGCAAGCAAAGAATGAAAAGAAAAGCAGAAAGCTTCCACCACTGAAAAGATGGAGAGATATTTTTAGAATCACAGTGAATATCCAGGAAGTATCCTGTGAGAGAAAAGTATGCAAAAGCTTGTGTGTGCCCTGGATGAGGTGGAACAATGCGCAGTATGTCCAGAGTCTTGCAATACTTCTCAGTTCATTAATATAACCTGAAAAATAGGAACAAAAATTACAAGTTCATGGCTACATACTCTGCTCTGGCAAAGCTGTTTCTGAAGATGAAATTATTTGGGGTAATTTAGTTTGCTTGATTAAGATAATTTCAGGATGTGTTTGGCCCAGATAAAGAATGGGTCACTTTAAATATGAAGTTAGCCCTCATATTCAGGGACAATAAATCTGCCTTCTGTGTATTATTGTGTTATGAATTACTGAATTTCGTCAAACACAATTGATTTTATACAAAGAAGAAAATGTCTGTAAGAAGAATCTGTTGTTGTAGGTGGTTGTGCTTTCACAGTGATTTTTGCTGCCGTTTCAAGTCCAGAAGTTGTAACACACTGGAAGTCTTTACTCATAATGCCTAATTTCTTGTACACTCTGTGTGTGTATCTGCATATGAGACTGGAGAAATGCTTACACAAGCAGAGTTCATGCTTCAAACAACTCTTTTTTTTAGCTCTTGAATTTGCTAAGCAACCTCAATTAACTCTTACTCAAAATACCATTCCCTCAAATAAAACTGCCGTTATTTGCAGTTGTGCCACACAGCTCAGGACTCTGCACTTGCCACATAACTCACCCAGGAAAGGCTCCTGTTTGCACTGGATCCATGCAGATGTATTAACCTTCCCATGTCAAACTGTGTCTAGTCAGTCTTAATGTCTAGAAATTTCCATCTGGTGTAAATGGTGTTTCCCCACCATGGTAACCAGCAATCTAAGAGCACACTTGGTCTCATACACATCAGGAAGACTTGAAATCAAAATCTTGGCAGCATTTTGGTACATAGTAAGTGTTGTGCCTCCTTTATCTTCTTTTATATTAAAACAGGGGGACATGAAATGAAACGAAAATATAAATTTGCCCTTCCAGTGTCTTCCCCAAGTCTGCTACACCAGCGATATCCCTGCTGGCTTTGAACTGAGCTTCTGAGACCAGAGTCTTTGATATGATCCTTGCCCTCTCGGTCATGCTGCTTCCTAGAGGAGCCCGTGTCCCTGATCTGCTGACAGCCAGATTACTATTTTTTCTTCAGCACTGTACTGAGGGGAGAAGTGACATTATGCTGTTTGCAGTGGGTTTTCTCCCCCACCCACCTCCCCCTTTAAAATTAATTATTAAATGCGATGCCAGGGACAAATTATTCTTGGGAGCTGAAAAACCGCGATCCTTCTAATAGGCTTGGATTATATCCAGCTGGTTTTAAGCACCTTTCTCCATTAGCTGGAGAGGTGATTAGCATGAAGAGCCTCCTGAATGAAGTGTCTTTTTAGCATCTAAAGTTAGCTCTGGGGAGCAGGGCGGCCGAGCCCGGCGCCAGGCCCGTGGCAGTAGTTTGGTTGTGCCCCCAGCCCATGGCCTTGTCCCAAGGGAATGGCCCGTATTCCCAGCTCCAGTAAAGCCAGGACGTCCCTGCCCGCAGTGTCACCTGTGGGCTCTGCCGAGGGGACCCTGGCCAGGGACAGCGCAGGAACGGGGATCAGGAACACTGAGCCCCAGCCCCGCGCCGGCTCACGCTCTCTCCTTTATTCACAGAACCACAGAACCAGCCGGGCCAGAAAAGGTTCCTGAGATTATCGAGTCCAACCTGTGGCCCAACACCACCTTGTCAATTAGAGCACAGAGCCAAGCGCCACGTCCAATCTTTCTGTAGACACCTCCAGGAACGGCGACTCCACCACCAGGACAGCCCATTCTCATGTCTCACCACCCTTTCTAGGAAGAAATTCTCCCAAGCCCCCAACCTAAACCTCCCCAGGAGCAGCTTGAGGCGGTTTCCCCGTGTCCTGTGGGCTGAGCCTGACCCACCCGGCTGCGCCCTCCTGTCAGGGAGCTGCGAGTGCGAAGGTGTCCCCTGAGCCTGCTCCTCTGCGGCTGAGCTCCCTCGGCTCCCTCGGCTCCCTCACCGCACTCGTGCTCCGGCCCCTTCCCCAGCCCCGTGCCCTTCCTCTGCACTCGGCTGCCGTATCCCGGTACCGGCACCGCAGCGCCGGCCCCGGCCGACACCGCCCGTGCTGCCCCGGGCTCGGAACCGAGCGCGCTTCAGGCAGCGCCTCCTCCAGCGGCCCCGGCGAGGCGGCGCTGCCGGGCCCGGAGAAACCCGGTTCGGGCCGGTGATAGCCCCGGTTCGGGGCAGTGACAGCCCCGGTTCGGGGCAGTGACACCCCGGTTCGGGACAGTGACACCCCCGGTTAAGGGCAGTGATATCCCCGGTTCGGCCCTAGAACACCGCCGGTTCATGGCAGTGACACTCCCGGTTCGGTCCTATGACACCCCCGGTTCGGGGCCGTGACAGTCCCGGTTCATGGCAGTGACACCCCGGTTCGGCGCAGTGACACTCCGGTTCGGGGCAGTGACACCCCGGTTCGGGGCAGTGACACCCCCGGTTCGGGGCCGTGACAGTCCCGGTTCATGGCAGTGACACCCCGGTTCGGCGCAGTGACACCCCCGGTTCGGGGCAGTGACACCCCCGGTTCGGGGCAGTGACACCCCGGTTCGGGACAGTGACACTCCCGGTTCGGGGCAGTGACACCCCGGTTCGGGGCAGTGACACCCCGGTTCGAGGCAGTGACACCCCGGTTCGGGACAGTGACACCCCCGGTTCGTCCCTGTGACACCCCGGTTCGGGGCACTGACACCCCGGTTCGGTACAGTGACACCCCGGTTCGGCCCTGTGACACCCCCGGTTCGGGGCAGTGACACCCCGGTTCGGGGCAGTGACACTCCCGGTTCATGGCAGTGACACCCCGGTTCGGGGCAGTGACCCCCCCGGTTAAGGGCTGTGACACCCCGGTTCGGGGCAGTGACAGCCCCGGTTCGGGGCAGTGACACCCCGGTTCGAGGCAGTGACACCCCGGTTCGGTACAGTGACACCCCGGTTCGGGGCACTGACACCCCGGTTCGGTACAGTGACACCCCGGTTCGGCCCTGTGACACCCCGGTTCGGGGCACTGACACCCCGGTTCGGTACAGTGACACCCCGGTTCGGGGCAGTGACACCCCGGTTCGGGACAGTGACACCCCGGTTCGGGGCAGTGACACCCCGGTTCGGGCGCTCCGGGCCGGGCTGGCGGGGGCGCAGCGCCCTCTCCCGGCAGCGCCGCTGCGGGCGCTGCTTGCACGAGCTGCCGCTGCCGGGCCGGGCGGGGTTCCGGTGGGGAAAACCCGTGTAATTAACGCCGTGCGTTTTAATTATTCTCCTTTTAATTACTTTCTGTTTATAAACGAGACACGGGCCCGCGAACACGGCGGGCAGCGCCGCCGCCGCTCGGCGCGGTCCTCCCGCCCGCCAGGGGGCGCTGCGGCCGGCGGCTCCTGCGCTGTCGCCGTTGGCCGAGCGGCGGTTCCCGTTCCGGGCGAGGCGGCGGCGTCGGCGCCGGGATGGATCGGGAGCTGCTCCGGCAGGCGCTGAGCCACCACGGCCCCGCGCTGCTGTCGCTGCTCCGCGCCGAGCAGCACGACAACCCCGACTTCCGCGGGCTGCTGCCGCCGCCCGGGGCCGCCCCGGAGCCGCCTCGCGGGGCCCCGCCGGCCGCCTGGTGAGGGGCGCCGGGGCAGCGGCCGGGCGGGCCGTGAGGGGCCGCGGGGCGCGTCTCACCGCCTTCTCCTTCCCCCAGGAAAGACAGGGCGAGCATCGACACCGAGATAAAGCGCTTCATCGCCAAGAAGGCGGATCTGCTGTTCGCGCACTCGTGGAAACCCAACGGGCCGATCGAGGACACCATCGAGGAGAATGAGGGTGTGTGTGTGGGTTGGTGGGGGTCACTCTGGAAGCACTTGAATTGCCTGTATCTTTAAAAGCAGGCTTGAAATTTTTGCTGTTGATTTTTATAGGCTGTGCATAAGCTCCCTGTTAGCACCAAAAAAAGAAAAAAATATCATATTTTCACGTGTTTTGCTGTCGTCAAATATTTCATGATCCCGGGGTGTAGCTTGGCCGTTTGTAACCGGCTGTGCCCTTGTTGCAGAGTGTTACGCTGTCATGCCACCCCTGGAGAGGTTCTTGGAGGTGCCCAGGGAGGAGAGGAGAGAGCTGTTCTTCCGTGACATCGAGCGTGGCGACATCGTGATTGGGAGGATTACGTCTATCCGTGAATTTGGCTTTTTCATGGTGTTGATTTGTCTGGGAAGTGGTGTCATACGGGAAATTGCAGATTTGGAAATCACTGTAAGATACAGCTTTGGTCAATACTTCATTTTTGACATCTGTTTGTTGCCTCTTGCGTCTCTTAATGGAGTGGAATGTGTAAAGTGAAACAGCTCTGGGATAATAGGTAGTGTCTGACTCTGTGGGGAGCTTGTTATACTGTGCTCAGCCAGTGAACACGTCTTGCTGTCACCCACATTACTGGGTTGAAAAGCTCATAATTTGTGGATGCATTAATTTTTACTTGAGCCAAGCCATATTTTAAGAATCGCAGTTCTGATGTGCATTAAGCTTAAAATTATCTTTTTTTGTCTTGATCTTGGAGAGGGAAAAAAAACCCCAAGCCTATAGCTTCATTTCTGACATTCCTTTTCTGTTCTGTTGCAGGCCCTGTGTCCTGTGAGGGATGTGCCTCCTCAAAGCAACCATGGAGATCCTCTGTCATATTATCAAACTGGAGACCTCATTAGAGGTGAGTAGCTGCGGAAGTAGTTGCCAGGAGTTGGTTTGTCTCGGGTTTGAGCCATTTCAGTAACTTTATCCTGCCCTGTTTTACTTCTGCAGCTGCACTCAAGGATGTTGACCGCTACCACGAGAAGCTGGCGGTGTCGCTTTACAGCTCAGCTCTTCCACCCAACCTTTCCAGCACAAAACTGGGCGTGATCACCTCTGATGACTTCCCACTGCATTATAAGTAAGGATGTGCTGTTTGCCTGCACTTGCTGGATGCTTTCAGGCTGTCTGAAGAGCATCTCTGACAGGCTGGCTGTCCCTTAAACTCCTCAGTGGGCTTTCTGGTTTTATTGGGTGATCACATCCTCCTTGCTGTTCCTCTCTCTAGCATAATTATGTCTGGATATGTAGATGTGGTTGGCTTTTAATTTCTTTCCAAAAATATAAGGAAAGCAAAAGGCAGGGTGAGATATCTGTTGCTTTTTGACTATGTTAACAAACAAATAGAAAAACCCCAAAACCTTGGGAGACTGGAATTCTTAGCATTTTAAAATTCCCCTTAGAAGATGGAGACACAGCTGTCTGTAATATTTGCAATTTTTTAATATTCATATTATATCTTGGTGATAGGAAGGTGGATGTCCAGATAGGTTTCAGAAGCTCATCTGGGGTTAAGGACATAAGGGTCAGTGAATAGCAGGAAAATATGTGCCTGTAGAGGAGAACAGTTTGTGAGCAGTGATACCATATAGACATTTTTATTCTAAACATAAGCTGCTGAAATGAGTACAGAGCCTGAGGTCTCATTTGTGTACATTGGTGCTGTTTTTAAGGAGAAGCCTGGAAGTTGCCAACACAGGGGAGACATTTGAAGAGGTTTTGCATCGTTCCCCAGGATTTGCTAATCCATCATTAGTTGAATATTTAGCAGAAAAACTGGGACTAAGTGAGTCAAATCCACCGTCTTTGCTGAGGAGTCTTCAAATGTAAGTGATTTTTACATTGTTCCTCTCCCGTAGCTCTGTGGAGATTATTGTAATCCACTGAAATAGACTTGTGAGTGGGACTCCTAGACCACTTATACTTAAAATTTTACATTTTGACTTCCATGACTGCAGGCGACACGTCCTTAAATATTTAAAAGCAAGCTCCTTAAAAGTAAGAAATTTGCATTTGAAATCCTATTGCTCTGAATAAGCAAGATACCTTACCACACACAGTGTTTGATCAGATACTTAAGGAATTTATTGTGTAGCTCTTGTGAGCATCAATGGATTGAAATCCAGGGTGCTGAGGTGTTAATGACTTCTGACAGATGTTTATTCACAGTGTTTATTTTAGTAATAGATTTGACCCCTTTTATAAAATAAAAGTCAAATGTATGCAATGATTGAACTTGTAATCCCTACATATATTAGGCTCAAAGCAGGTGTGGACTTTGTACGTTTTTGTTAAATATATTACAACTGTACATTCCACAGCTGTAGAAGTTCAGCACTTTTAGAAGGATTTGGGAAAAACTGGTTTCAGAAATAGGAAAGAACAGACCTGACTGAGAGAGTGCAGAAAGGCATGGACAAAAAATATTTCAGCTTATTTCAACTGCGCTGCATACTGTAAGCTTAACTTTGTAGACTTAGACATCCAGCTTGATGATTTTATTTATTTGTTCTTTAAAGTAAAAATTTCAGTGAAGAAGATTATGCCCCTGCCTTGAGGAAACAGCAGTCTGCATCTTGGGCCTTGAAATGGTATGTGATACTTCTTGTCCAAGCTTATTGGGTTACAGATTATATTTCTGCAAAGAAAACACACATTGAAACAGTTCTTCCACTGCATGTGTAGCAATGTAACCAAGATCTTATTGAAAATAAACCTATCTGCCAAGTGGGAATGTGGTAGATAAAGTCCTGAGGTTCAGTTACAAAATGTGTGTCAGGTTTAAGGGAGTTGTTCTGAGAATATTTTTAATATCCTGACCCATGCTAGAGTTGAGATCAAGATTTGTGATAACACCAAACACAATTTTCTATTTTATAATTGAGTGTTGAATGACTCATACTTGTCAAGTCATTTAAGCCTCAGACTGTATATGTAACAAGTGCACTTGCTGTCTTTGGAAAGCTAAATGGAGCAGCAGCCCTGGATATTTACTTTTTGATTTTACACTATGCAGTGTATTTGCAACGTTGATTAATTGTAGAAAAGGTTGCTTATATTATTAAATTGAATTTTAATTGTTAAATCTGTAATGAATTGTTCTGAAGATCAACTTATATCAATCCTCTTCTAATAAGTTAATCTCTTGGAAAATGTGCAAGAAATGTTCAGGTAATGTGAAATATAAAACCTCAGGGTATTTGTGTGAGATGAGCTGGTTTGAGTGTGCACCATCTGCCCAAATCACCCTGTGCCATCGCTCTAATGGGGATTTTTAGCTTTGGATATAATTAAGCTTGTTCAAGGTTAATGGTGGTAGGTCACACATAGTTTTGTGCAGAAAATTGCTTAAACAATGATTCCATGAATGAAAAACAATGTAATATGCACCGTCTGCAGAAATGCCCTTGAGTGCCCTAAGATATTGGATTAAAGACAATACATTTTTGTGGAATTAGGTCAATATCACCTAACTGAAATGCCAGTGTGAAGTACACCGTAACAAGATCAAGTTTTAACCTGTCCCTTGTTTGGAATTTGTGAGTAACAGAACAATCTGCATAGACTAACTGTACATACTATTTTCTAAATACTTTTTTCTGCAGTGTAAAGGCTGGGGTGGATTATTTTAAGGTTGGGCGCCACGTGGAAGCCATGAATGAGTACAACAAGGCTTTGGAAATCGATCCACAGAATGTTGAAGCTTTGGTAGCACGTGGAGCTCTGTAAGTCTGCTTGTTTCACTTTTTTCCCCTTCTGAGAAAGAGAAGCATCCCTGTTTTATATGCAACTTTCTGTTGTTCTAGGTATGCAACCAAAGGAAGCCTGAACAAAGCCATAGGGGATTTTGAAATCGCTTTAGAAAATTGTCCTACCCATAGAAATGCGAGGAAATACCTGTGCCAGACCCTTGTGGAAAGAGGAGGGCAGTAAGTGTTGGGGTTAGGAGTTTGGTTGGTTGTTAACAAGTTTTCTCAGAATGTTTTTTAATACCATTCTAGTGAGGACACAGAATGGCATCTTTCCTTCCTGGCTATGTGTTAAAAAAAAAAAAATAGAAGTCCTTGGAAATATCCATCCTTGTGTAATTGGTTTACACTTTGTCCTCTATCCCAGTTAAAATCCTGACAAAATATTTGAGGTTTAATCCTCGATATCCTTTTTAATCCTTGATACCCCTTCACTTCTAGGATACCAGGCTTGCATAAAGTCCTGTGAATTGTTTGAATATATTCCAAAAGGTTGAGGATTATTTTTTTTTTTTTTTTAATTTGTAACAAAATTATGTTCTGTTACTCTGCTGAAATGTTGTGAGCCACTGTAATGCAAAATTTGAGTTTTGAATATTCAGGAAATAGGTTTCTTTTAAGCCCTGTGTTAAGAAGAGAGAGAGACAGTATTTTTGAAACTGGAATTGATATTTCAAAGAATAGTGGTACAGGTCAGAGTTACGAGATGATAAGGTCAGAAATACTGTTTTGTGGTGTTAGTGAGGTGAGCTGAGATGATAGAGAGGGTCTCAGAGGGATGCAGTGGTAGTGTCATGGTGCAGATAAATACTGGCAAATAAGAAAGCCCTAAAGTAAGAAATAGCTGTCAAAATCCGTGTCCTAACTGTATATGAATTATCACTTCAATTTTAGGTTGGAAGAGGAGGAGAAACTGCTAAATGCTGAAAGTTATTATAAAAAAGCCTTAAGTTTGGATGAGACTTTTCAGGAAGCAGAAGAGGCCTTAACAAAACTCCGTAAGCACATACAGGTGATTCTTTACTTTCTTTTCATATGGTGCTCTTTGTGACAATAAATTGACATGAAAAGCCATATTAAATCCTTTGAACAGAGGGAAGTTAAATTGATGGCTTGTCTTATTCTCTGCTTCCCTACTCCACAGTAAATGTTTTCTAGTGAGCATTATGGCTGTACCTACCAGAAGAAAGGTACCTCTTGGTGACCCCACTGTTTTGGGATAGTAAAGAAATGCCAGAGTGGAGACTGGGAAAGAGCAAAGCAGGGATAAGAATGTCCCATCACACCGCATGATAAATTAAGTTAATTTAAATCAATGTTTAAAGTGTGAAACACTTCCACAAGCCAAATAAAAACAGTTACTGTAAGTCTGGCCAGACCCTTGGTCCTTGGGCTAGTTAGAGAGAGTAACACCAGACAAAGCTGAGGCACAGGGAGCTTACATGAGAGGGAAATTAAAAGGTAGTTTAAAGGAAAACAGCAGGAGGTGGAGGGTGGGTGGGCAGACAGTTTGAATATCTCAGCTTTCTCCTCTCCTGTCTGCTGGTTTTTTTTTCTCTTCCCTTGCACGCAGCATGTTTCCCAGGTGAGCCTGCTGGGTCTCTGTGCTAATCTCAGTTGTCATCTTTTCCCTTTCATTTGCCTCCTTTGCTTGTGTTGTCTTCCAGAGTGGGTCAAAGAGCAAAATAGAGCACTGAGGAACTATTGAGGCTTGTGTTGTTCTGTGCTTCTGCATGTGAGGATGTTCACAGGCTGGGGTAGATGGCCTTAGTCAGCACTTCTTCAGTTGGTGGAGCCATAATGCTGACAGGATGTGTGGAAACAAGGGGGAAGAGGAGAGAGGACAATCTGACAAAACTGAGCTACACCAGAGATAAAGAGGTGTATGTTATTTGAGCAGTACCTGCATTCGGGTGCTTCAGAAAGAGGTGCCAGTTAAAATGATGAATATTCTCAGCAAGTAGGAGATAAATGTTACTCCTTTGACATTCTCCTGCAGTCATTGATGAAGCAGATAAAGAAAATGACAGCTGTTGTTTGTTGCTATGCATGGCCTTGGCTGCAGTGAAGGGTTTTCTTTATTATAGCTGTTAAGACAGTTGCTGAGTTTTGAAAACTGTAATCAGACTTCCTGCTCAATCTCAATAGAGTGACTCTGTAGAGCTGTAAGTGGCAGAAGTCTGATCTCTTATGGACTTAAGTAGTTTCTGGATTATTTATCTGCTTAGATGCTCTCCTGCATTTACCTGTAACTTAGTACATAAATCTGATACTCTCTGCTGTGTTGAATGGATGAAACAACTGCAGTGTGTTTTCCTGTAATACTGATTATGTGTTTTTCTCCAATGCATTTCCCTCTGAATGGAACTGTTGTTGCTGTGCCTGCTGCCTGGTGCTGCTCATCACTACCAAACCCCTGGAACTTGATTTCTTACGTAAACTATGCATCAAACTGCTCGGTGAAATTGTTACAAAACGGTTTGTATTCAAACATGGCCAACTTGAATTCATCTTCAACTGGTTCTGCCGTGTTCCTCTTGTAAACTGCAATAATGATGACACTTCCCTCAAACTCTTCTCTCTGTTTCCGTTGTTTGGGGGTTTTTCCCGTATTTTTCTACATGTTGGTAATACTGGGGATTTTTTTCGTGTTGTATCTGTAACTGTTGGGCTCTATGCTTCCTGGTGTGCTGGATCATGGGTATCACTGCAATGACTGGTCAAATATATTTTTTAATGGAATAAAAACTGCAATATGGTCCTTAAATATAAACCTGTCACAATGGCCAATACCAAATTCCTGAACAATATTCATTTTTGGTCTGGGAATCCTGGTGAAACATTCCTGGTGTATACATTTGGATGGGGTTGAATGGGGGTTAATACCCATGTTAACACTACTAATGTAATCTTTTTTATGATGCTTGGGTTCAAAAAAGAAATCTTTGGAAATGAGGGAGAAACAAGCTGCCAAAGAAGAGAGACAGAAAGCAAAGAAAATAGAAACAAGTGCAGAAAAATTGCGTAAGCTCTTAAAAGAAGAAAAAAGGTAACTGTTACATTCAGTGTACTGGTTATGTGTGGCAATAAGTGCAGATGAGACTGTGAGCAATCCATTTCAACAAACAGTAAGCTGGGGAAAACTCCCTGGGTAAGCTGCTTTTCCCTCGGAATGTTTTTGTGGATAGTGTCCTTTAGTTCATATAACCTTTAATGGAGAGGTGTGTGGAAGAGAAGTTGTATAAGGATTACTTTGTAATGTGACATAATTGCAAATTTAATCTTCATTTTTTGATGAAGAAATGACATTTGAAATTGTCTTGCCAGTCAGGCTCAGTTTCTGTTCCCACCTTAGAGTCCAAGCTGGGGTATGCAGGTTTGCTTTCTATGTGTAGTTTTTGCCTGACACTGAAGGTTATCTCACAGGTTAATTCTTTTTTTAGGTTGAAGAAGAAAAGGAAAGTATCGACTTCCTCCTCCTCCTCTTCTTCTTCTTCTTCATCCTCCTCCTCCTCCTCATCATCATCAAGCGATTCATCATCAGATGTATCAGCTTCTTCTTCCTCCTCTTCCTCTGATCACAAGAAACGTAGGAAAAAGCGTCGGCATAGATCTGAGTCTGCTCGCAGCTCCAAAAAAAGCTCATCTAGAGCTTCTTCCCATTATAAAGATCAGGATAGGAAGGAGGAGTGGTATTCCCCTCCAGCTGATACCTCTGCTTCCTTTCTTAACCAAAGTTTTGAAGTGGAAAAGCTGCTGGAAAGGCAGGACAGCGTAGCGTGCTCAAAAATGGAGGTAAAAGAGAAAGACAGACACTGTTCTTTTTCGAGGACTTCAGGTGATGATGAAGACACTTTTGGAGGTAGGTCTGAAGATTCAAGAGATTCGTACAGTAGCTCCAGAAGTCAGCCAAGTCATAGCAAAACTGAAAAATACAGTAAACCAGAGAGATTTTTCTCCAGCTGGAGGGGTCCTTCAGGTTCGTATCATAAATCAGATTATAAACCCAGAATGCATTATTACAGGAGATTTGAAAGGGATGGGGAATGGAGAAGAGAGCAGTTTAAGAGATATGGCTCAGGTCAAGACAGGTATTACATGTCCCCAGGGTCTGACTATTCTGGCAGGTCAGGGGGGAAGTACCGGTCATATTCTAGCAGCTGCTCACATGAAGGTGACAAAGGTTATGATAGTGACAGGCAGCATAAAAATGAAAGTGAGTCTAAGAGTAGGAAAAGAAGTTATGAAGAGACTGATAAAACAAAGGAGCCAGAGGAAGAAGTGTCATTAAATGGTACAGAACAAGCAGAAAGTGGTGGTAAAAGAAACCTGCCTCAGAACTTAGTTAACATATTCAATCAGATAGCTGAGTTTGAGAGGGAAAAAGGAAGTAAGCAGAAGAAACAGTGAAGTATCTGAGAATACACTACTTGGATGAGTGTAGTTATGTGAACTTTTAACTTAGTATCTTGTGAGAAAATACACGCAAAGAGTGAGAGAAGTGCAGAATTTTTTCTGCATTTCAGAACGTTAAAGAATTCTAAAAGATCATATGATGGCAAGAGCTGGAAGAATATCATACATAAAATATTAGTTATTTAAAATACAAGTTTCCTGTGCTCTTAATTTGAGGTGTTCCTGTACAATATTCTGTCTGATGGGCTGAAATCCCTTGATACCCCTGGGTGTAGTTAGCTGTGCTCCCATCAAACACACACTTCAACAATTGGTTTTCCTTGTCCCTGGGGTACTACTGACTGTTGATATTCTTCTATCAAACTTAACTTCCAGCTATAGAAAAGGGATAACAGATTGAAGTCATGTGCCATCAATGTATATAGCCCATTTGATCATTAAATTTTCTTAATTTTTTAAATTTTTTTTGTGTCTGGGTTTTTGTGAATGTTGCTGGGATGTTTTATCCTGGTGCACTGTTACACATGCTCTCTACTCCATGGAACCCTGCCGTGTCTGTGAAGGCAAGTGTATTGCATGTTCTCTAAGAGTAATGTAAAAAACACCCAAAAACCCAACTTGAAGTAGAAGAGCAAGTTTTGCAACACCATTTATTGTCTAGGTAAGCTCACGTGGGGTTGAGCTTTGGTGGGGATTTGCTTTAGAAGCACTTGGAGGCAGCAGCTGTGTTGCTGAAGAAAAGGTTACACAGTTTGCAGGGAGATCTGCCAAGGTGGGTGGCAGAACTACACAAGGACCACTGTACTTCAGCTGCAAGTTTTCCAGGTAACTCCGTGGAATACAAGTTGCAAAAATTGATAAATCTCAACTAGTGTGGCCTTCAAAACTTGACTTAAGGCTTCTTGCGTGTAGAGATGCCAGAGGTGCTGTCTCTGCTGGATGGCTGTGAGCCAAGAGCTGCTGCTTCCTCCGGGGTGGGCATAGGCAAGGTCAGCTGCACGATTTTGGCTGATGAAGCCTGACTACAGGCTGATGTTTCTCTACAGAGGCATCTGAAAGACAAAAATTTACCAATTGGGATACAGAAATCTCTGCATCTAAAACAGAGCTGACAAGGGTGGCTCAGAAGGAAGCCACACAGTAGCCATGTTCATTCCAGGTGAAACCTCCAAAAAGATGTCTGGAGCCACCACCACTAAATGGCTTCAGTAACCCCAGGGGATGTTGGGTCATAACTGGGTCAGCATGGCACAGGCTCTATTTGAGAATTCCTTGAACAGGGGAAGATGATACCAGTAAAAGCATCAAAATCTTCTTCATTTAATTAGGAAGGGATGTTCACACTACCAAGTGTAAAATGTGGCTCAAAATCATGCTTTTATAACATGAAACCACCTTTTTTTTTTTAGTTAGAGCACAGTAAACAAAAGTAAATGTAATTATTCTGTAATTATTGGGTTTGCTAAACTGTGATGGCTGCTGAAGTAAACTTCCTCATGTGCTAGTAAAATGTAGTAACTTAAAGTACAGAGTAAGGAGAAAGTTTTTATAGAGTTCAGCAAAAAGACAGTTGAGATGACCTTCAAGAATAAATTCCTCCAGTCAGGGACTAATTTTGCTGTTTAAACTTGATCTTTAAAAAACCTCAAAGCAACCCAAGAATGTTAGAACTTACCTGGTAGGAGGTAGTGAGCTCTGTAAGGACTGAGGAGTTTTACTGGGAGAAGCAGGTGTAGGAAGCTCCAAATCATACTAGAAAATTCGAAAAGAAACAAGTTGATCAGATGGTTGTATAATAGCATTGGGATATCAGGAGCATTTATAGTTCTTGGCATTTGAAGAGATGCTGAAAGCAGGTGAACACTTCCCTGTTTTCCCATATTGTGTGTTGTCCTGGAGAGACACTCAGGAAACAGGCTGGAATTCTCTCTCAAAATTTTGGTGGCAGTTAACTGGAAAGCTCACCTTGTCAAAGTACATTTGAAAGGCTGCAGTTAAACCAGGATTTGCTTCTAGAACATCAGCAATCACTTGGTCGATGGTTCTGTTGAAGCCTTTCAGTTCACGAACATGAATGTCTCTGTCTTCCACTGTTTCTTCCCCATCCTCTCTCTGAGCCAGAATTTCTCTGGATAGTTTGGAACACTTAACACAGATATTTTTAAAGCATTATTCTTATGAAAATACAACACTTTTTCAGAAACCTGCTACATGAAAACCACACAGTTTAACCCATGGAGATAACCCACACTACTGACTATCACTATAAAGTTAGAAGTTCTCATCAATAAACACACAAACCTGTTTTATGACCCTCATTAGTTTTGGCTTCTGTTCTGCAATGTCTTTCTTCAGCTGAAAAACAAGAGCTTGTTTTGCCTTCTTCTGCTCTTCAAAGAGGGCCTGCTGCTTCTGTATTATATCGAAGTGTTGTTGCATAGTCTGCAAATTCATTTGAACAGTAATATTAGTTTATGAAGCAGGTTTGGTATCCTTTCACCTTTTGTATTTGTGGAAGGGTCTCTTGTCATTAGTACTTATTTCTAAATGTAGCGCAAGCAATTAGTGCTAATGTTAACTTGAAACTTTCTGCCAGTCCAACTGTTTGTTGGATACGGACCTGGACAAAGAAACTTCCAGGTAATTTACATCTCTTAAAGGTACTGTTAATGAAGTTACAGGTATGTCTTTTCAGATGTATCTCAGTGGCTACAAACTATTTACTTGGCATCCTACCAACATACTAGTGCAAGCTATCCTAAAAAAACCCCAACATTGTGTCCTGTAGGAGAAGAGGGATACCTTTGACTGGAATGAATAAAATCAGCTCCATAAGGGCAGCTGGGTTTTTAAAATAAATAAAACTTAAAAAAATTAGAAGGCAGGAATGGGTTTGCTCTAACACCTTATTATATCCCAGGACTTACTCCCTGATGAAGATCTGTGTCCCTTTACCTTAACAAATAACATCTCTGAAATAAGAGCTATGTCCTGTGCTGCTAGAAAAAGCAATAGGAATGATTGTTGACTGTAGGCAGTGACTCAGGGCTTAGAACAATCATGTAAAATATGACCATGTGCCTTTGCTTTCTTCTGCCTAATAAAATTATAACAAATATCACATATCAGAAATAAGTGTTCCTCTTTCTTAAGGTCCAAGTGGCTTTTTGATAACCAGCAGAGCCGTAAGTGACTCCTTGCTATGGAGCCTGAAAACACAAGTTCTTGTTTGTCTACATTTAGTGCTCAGCCTTCTAAATTGCAAGTCAGCTAATTTAATCCTGTTTAACTGAAGCACCCTCAGTGCTAATAAAAATGAATCTGTTCCAGAAAAATCCTGAGATGTAGATGCTAGAGGTCCCCACCTGTGTGGATTTTAATCTGCAGTGCTGGCCAGGATGGTACAATGGTGGAGTGCTGCACATGCTGCTTTAGTGGCTGCCAGAACAGCAGCTGTCAGTGCATGTGGGATTCTGAAAATTCCAGCTGTATGAGACTAAACACCTGAAGTTTTGGTGTGATTCAAGAAGATTCAAATAATCACTAATTTTTAAAAGGGGATGTAGAGCCTTCTAAAAATCCTATCTTCATAAAAGGGCAGAAAAAAATTGTAGCACAATTTCCAATTATTCCTCTAGGATGACTTGCATGGATTTAGCTACATGGATTTAGCTGCAGTCTTGTCTGACTGGAACCTCACTTGTATTTTACCTGGAGATTTTCCTGAAGTTCCTTGATCCGTCTTTGCTTTTTTCTGTATTTTTCATCAGCATCCTTTTTGTTCTGTTCTAATTTCAGTTTTTCCTCAAGTTCCTCACCTGTGATCCCAAACAATGAAGCAGCATTATTGCTGTGCAAACAACTCAATTTTCACTTGAATATACCAGCATTTCAGAATATTACTGTATTGTTGTTGGCAGTATTTCAGTGCCTCAAGGTCTGAGGGGTTTTTAAATACTCTCCTACTAATTCCAAATCACTGTGAAAAAGTAACAGACTTCATGGGGGAGAATGATTTAAAAGCTACTGGTTCCAGAGCCAGCAGAGGGCACAAAAGGTAAATAATGAGTATTATTTAGAATTAAGTTCTATTTTCTATCTAATTTCTACTTCACATACTTGTCTCAGGGGCTGCCTTGAAAGAGTTTTTGTAGTTTTTGTTCCAGTTTTTAACTACACACAAACTGTTTTCCATAGCTATGATTTCTTTTTGAGCTTTGCAGATCTTTGCATCCAAATCATCACCTTCTTGTTGAAGTGCTTGCTTTTCTTGTGCAGCCTGAAAGCAAACCCAATATTTAATGTGACTGCAGACATACTGAAAATATTAAGATGATTATACAGAAAATATTTATTATACAGCAATATTTAGGGGTTATTTTATATACCCACAATGACCACATGGCTTCTACAGAGGGTCTTCTGCTGTCCTGGATCTCACAGTAGCATAAATACCATCATTAAGAAATTTTAACATTTAAGAGTAGGAAAAAGAAGAACTTCAGAGCCAAGCTCTGAGCTGGAAGTGTGTTGATTTAACAGGAAATCAGAGAATTTTTGGAGATCAAAATAAACAAATTTTTGTTCAAGAACCAGGGTTTTGCATTTTGGATAAAGACTGATTCTCTCTTATTTCCTGTGAAAAGCTGAAGTGTACATAGGTGATTGTAAAGTGAAAAGGGAAAGCAGACATTCTTCAAGGTATAAACCCCTTATGGTAAAATGAATACTTGAAAATAACTCTGACAGGTAGAAGAACTTAAGGTCATGTGAAATTCCAGTTGATAGTGGATTATCACTTGACCAGTAATTCTTGTGTACTTGTGAATTAATGAGCACTAAAGTGAAGTTTTCAAACTGCTCAGAATTAAGGCTCCACATAAATTCTTGTGAAATTATTTTATTACATTTAAATAACCAATGGTGTCAGATAACATGAAACAATTAGACTCAAAGTAGGCAGTAGGCAAGGAGGTTGTCTAAGAGCCATGGGAAATCTATAGCTCTAATAATTAAATTAGAATGAATGATACTGATAAAATACCTTAATTGCATAGTAGGCCTGACTTTTCATCTCCTCTCCTTCAGGTGGCATCATGGAAAGAGTAAAAATTTCGTATCTGCGTTTCAGTTTATCAATTCTCCATAGGCGATCTTGGAATTCAGCACTGATTTGTTTGGGGAGAAAATAAATGGGTTGAGAAAGTGTTGGTCTGGTAGTGTTTTGTGGGCAGCTTACATTTCTGGTGTTATTCCAGCAGCCTGTACCAGGAGTTGTGCTGCTACAGGTCTTGGTAGTTTTTTCTGTGTGTTCTCCCAGCCACAAACATCCCTTGTTCTGGTTACCTGTGTGCCTTCTAAATGGAGTCAATTCTGTTTGCACATCACAAATCACTGCACCACTGTGCCACAGTCCTTTCCCCACAGTCCCAGGTTTGGACTCACTCTCAGAGCTGCCCCTGCTGATTCCCCCTGCAGGATGAGTGTGAGGGACAGCAGGAACAGCCCCAGATCACACAGTGTGGAAGTGTCCAGCAGCTGGGTGATGTCAAAGGAAGAGGGCCACAGTCTGTGCTCTCAGCCACACCAAATCACTAATTCCCACTGTGAGGGGTGTGCTCAGCAGGGCAAGACAGCTGCTGAAGTTTTCATCTTTGGCTGAATTTAGATACTGGCATTTTAGGGCTAAAACCATCCCAGATACTTTGATTATTACAGGAGGGAAATGTTATTTCTATGTCATTGCTTTATAAGAGGATGCATATGTAATTAGTAAGATGCAATTTGTTATATAGGATATATAATGGAAAGCTCATTAGTTAAAAAGAAGAAAAAACCCAAGCAAACAAAGCAAACCAGTCTTACTGTTTGAATCAAAGAAATTACAATTTTATCAAGCAGCTGGGAGTAAACTCTCTTCCAAAAGCAACTTTTCTGTTTCATATACTTTGGCATACCTCCAGACAACATGGTTTCACATATCAGATTATTTAGAAAAGGCAGAATTACACAGTGTTTACTGTAAGAAGATGTTTGTGGCTGAGGTTTCCTCCCACTTCTGCTGAGGCTCCTCACTCACAGCAAGGCCACTGATCTCTTCACCAAGGGGTTAAAGCCTGGGGGTCACAGATGGGTGTCTCGCTGGCCTCAACTGTCTTGGTAGATAACTTTGAGCAAGATTTATTTAATCTTCCATTTCTCTAATGGTGAAGCTGGGTAAAAAGCTTCTCTTTTTAGAAAGTCCATATAAAAAATGCACTCCATCAAAGCTGCAAGTTTAATTTCCATAAGACCAGTTACCTCAAGCGATGTCGTTCCTGATCCAGCAGTCTTATCTGGGAATCCAGCATTGCCTTATGGATCCTGATTTCCTCAGATCTTTCTGCTATGACTTTCTTTAACTCCAATTGTTGTTTTTCTAGTGTTAGAACTTTCTCTGCTTTATTACACAGAGTATTTTGAAGGCGCTTCAGTTCTATTTTTAAGAGATTATCTTCAACCATCATCTCCTAGTAAGTGCCAAATGGTATCAAAATAAGAAATTATTGTTTTAATTAAGATCGTTAATAATTTAGTAAGTTAATATTTATTCATTATTTTACCTTTAATATATAAGCAACTGTAAGACTCATTTTGTTCTGCACTTAAAAATCTTGTCATTTTCTCATTTGCCAACATACAGCGACTGTGACAGGAGTAGATTGTTTCCTGAATGGTGTTATACAAATTCATCAGAATTTCTAATTCAGGCTCAGTTTTGGGTTATTAGACTTTTCCTTCTACAACTTTTTCAGTTTAAGTGGTTTCAAATAAAATAAGAGACCTTAGAAGAAGCTTTCTGGAGCAGTTAATATCTCACTTGAACCATTGAAACTGTCTTGGAGTATATTATGGATTCTGTAGATTCTGTCTGAAAATCATGTTCTTACATGAGCAAAAATTGTATATAGCAAAGCTTATGAAAAGCAGCAAGTGGTGAACCTCATTAACATGCAAATACCCTAAATCATTCTTTTAAAGTCTCATATGATTCCAACTCGATCAATTTTTATCTGAGTGCTTTTAGGTCATCAGCTTTTTTTTGTTCCCCTGAATTTCATTCCCCCAAAAAAGTTCCATGTTTAGGGAAAGGCTTTTCACTGAGGAGGAACTGCACCAGCTAAGTCAAAGGCAAAACTCTTTCCCCTGTTACTCAGACTCTGCTTTTTTCTTCTGTGTTAGTGCCTCCTTTAGGAAGGCTAAAGCTTACTGCAGAAAAAAACTTGTGCAATAACTGGAGGAGTGGCAACTGTGTTTTTCTGCTTATAAAAATGTGAGAAAAGGATTTACACATTGTTTCGAATTCCATAAACTGGAACAGAAATCAATTCCAGCCATCTGTTAGAAAAAAATGCTTACAGTTTAATAGCAATTCTGTGCCAAACTTATTAGTAGGCATCACAGATTGAGAGTAAAAATTCGGTGTTATGTAAAGACATCCTTGAACAGTAAATATATTTTCTGTTTTAAAGGTAATTGTTTCTCAGGGGAAAAACCCCAACATCCACTGACCTGGTGGATATTGTGGTATAACTAATGAGGGATTAAATTGATACTTCATCAAACTTTATGCTGTGTAGGGAGGAGAAACAACACTTTTCCTAGTAAGATGATAGTGAGGAAGATGACTTCAAAGTTTAGGAAAGAAGTGTAAATTAGCAAACTGTAGAAAGTGTACTTATGGATGTAATGATGTAGCACTGTGGAAGATGACACTCCAAACAAACAAGTGGCCTGTATTAGTAAAGCTGCAAAATACTGTACCTGCTTAAGGTGTTTTGCTTTTCTTAACTCCTGAAGTGATCTCTCATTGAAAAGAGTTAGTTCTTCTATCTTCACTATCAAACCACTTGTTTCTTCTCTTGTCTTATCAATTGTTCTCTTGGTGATTTGGATATCATTCTGTTTCAAAATAAGTTATATTGACCTTATTTCAGTGAATGTAAATTGCAACAAAAGCTACCAGTTAATTTTAAATTAGATATATTTAAGTCCTGGAACCAGGAACCATCATCATGATATGTCCAGTATGCTGCTCTGCAAACTGCTTGGCATGACCTCATGCAGAGTGCTGCATGGGGACTTTGGACAGCTTTAAATGCAACTGTACTTACAAATTTATGAAAACTATAAAAGTAATAGCTTTACAAAACAGCATTCTCCTATTTCTGCATGGGCCTAATGACAAACTCAGACATCTGCAAGCACTGAGTCACATGTTGATGAAAGCTCAGCTTGTCTTTCCAACATTGGAAGCTTGTCTTCATGCTAAGGTGTCTCACTTGGGCAGTAATAATCCATTCTTCTAGAAGTTATAGGGAATTTATGAAGTTTTCCACATGGGTTACACAAAGGTCAGATTCCCTTTAGTCTAATACCAAATTCTTAATTACTAAGACTCAATCTAAGGAAGTTACCTGAAGTTTCTTGTACAGTGACTGTAGCACATCATATGCCTTTTTCTTTTCTTCTAAGGTTTTCTTAAGTTCAGCAACTTTTCCTTCCAAAACTTCTTTTTCATCTGAATTAACCTCCCCTTCTAACCGTGACAGCCGTCTCTGTATTTGCTGAATATAAAAATCCTGTTAAAATAAATTTGAAGAGAATTAATAGTCTGAGATAAGCAATAAACTTGGATCTAAATGTTGGCTTTAGGACAGTCACCCAATTAAGCTATTGTTTTTATAATAGTTTCTGGCTTTTAGACCTCATTAGCAAAATATCTTAGATGACTGATGAGCAGTGATGGTTTGGGGTAATCTTCTAGAAGAGTAACAAAGCACACTCAGCACTGGAGGCTGCTGGAGGGAGGCTTACAATGCAGTTGCCATCTTGTTGCTACCAGTGGATGCTGATATAAAAGAGCAAAATTTCAAAGTGGTGCATAGGAAATATGCATATAATCCAATTAGTAAATAACAGGATTTTGGCATGTACCTCTTGTATTGCTTCAAAAATATACCCTGAGGTGTCTGTGGTTCAGAGGGATCAAAGTAAAGAATGGATTTTAGGAATTAGTGGGAAAAGCAGCAGATCCAAAAAACAATGAAACACACAAGTGCAAAATGTACGTGATACTTTGGCAAGTTTCAGTGATTTCAATTTTATCTGTACATCTAGAAACAGCAATAAATGCACACTTCAAATGATCTTGCATACCATTTCTAAAATGGAAAAGTGTTAAAGGTTACAGAATTTAAGCAATGTGCTATCAGTAGGCTCAAGAAACAATCACAGTATGAACATAGAGTAATATTTTACCTGGTTATATATTAATTCTTGTTGTTTTAACAGCTCTGTGTCCAGTTTGCGCAGTCGACTCTTGAGATTTTTAAGTGATTTTTGACCTCCCTCAATTTCTGCCAGAACAATCTTCTCCTTATCACTCTGCACTTTTAACTCCTGAGACTTCTTGAAAAGTAGCTCCTTTAACTGTCTCATTTCATTTTCTTTTTCCTGGTGACAAATTGATCAAGTAGAAGAAAGAAGTAATTAATCACATCAGAACTAATTTCTGAGACATTATATGTTTTTATTAATCATATATAGAAAAAATGTTATTACTATATCCATTAATATGAACCCAGAATTTTGTAAATTTTCAAAATGGTTGGCAAAAAAAAGGTATTTGACTTAAAGAGAAAGTAATGCTTTTTATTAATTTTTAAAAAATCTAATCCAACCCCACAATTACATGAATTCTTTTCCCAGTTATAGGAATGTTACTCTTTTCAGCCTTTCAGAAAACTAAATTCCTGTCATTCTTTTTGAAAAACCTCCTTCCTGCCTCCAGGATCCGTGAATATTTGAGGAATATAATGCAAAGCTTTGCAATGGTTTGTTAAATCTTGTTACACTGTGTGTGCACATATATGTACATGTGTGTTTATCTAAGGTGGAATAACTCTGAAAAATTACACTTTCTAAAATCACTTCCTTTTTCTCAGAGGTAAGTTGCCATTAACATCTAAATCAGTGCAGGAAATGGGAATTTAGTAGGATAAAAATCAATGCTGAATATTTCAGGTAAACTGAAATGGACTGAAAACAATGAAAATTGAGATTATTTTCTTTTTATAATCCTAATAAGGAAAACGATTTTATTATTTTCCTTCCTTCTTCCACCTCTCCCACGCAAGTAGCCAAAGACCTTCCAAAGCTGAGGCCATTTAGCATGCCAGTTTCCTGTGAGGTACATCCTAAAACAAGCGATGTGATTTCCCCTTCCTGTTCAAAAGGACTCATTTACATTTAGCTCAAGTCTGGTACAGATGTACATTTAAATCAATATGCAAAACACCTGAGAACTCACTTCTCTACACTGATATTAACAATGTGCTTATTCTGGATTTAATATGTATGTAACCATTTTGCTGGCTTAAATAATGGTGAAAGATAATTTAATGCCTTCTCTAAGGGTTTGTAATCACATTGCACATTCTACCAAGAGAATCCTTTTGTAGTTGAACTTGTTGTAAGTGCAATTCCAAATTGAAAACTCAGGATGTAAAAGGCCAAGTGTAAGTTTAATATGAAATTATTATGGACTGTGGCACATGTCAGTTGGCTTTGCATCATGCTTGAACAAAAGAATTTTCTTCTGGAAGCAAACTGGGTTTTAAGCACGTGCCAAATGCTGAGCTGTATTTCTGAAGCTAATGACAATGATAAATTCATCCACTGACACTGGATCATGATTTGACCTTCACTTCATGGTGTCTTTATTGCATATCTAAATTAATTTATTTAACAGAAATGGTTGTTCTCCCTTTAAGTAAGGTTATTAACAGAGATAAGATATTCAATAAGCCTCACTGTGCAACAGTGTTTTGCCACAAACTGAAGAGGGAGAAGTACCACAGAACTAGAGAGCAAAACATTGACATTTCATCCACATTGTTCCTGTAAATATCTCTTCACAGTAAATTAAGAGATGCAGCAAATAGCCATGTGTGTCTAATGGTGATGGAAGGGAGGCTTCTGACTAATACATTACAGACATTGTTCAAGAACAGTTCATCCTAGCTAAAATATTCCCCTGCAGCTGTGGAGCTGCCAAGCTCAATGTCATCTTAGGTTATCCACCACAGACATGGGCAAAGAAACCCTGCTAAGGCTTCTGCCACCCTGGAAACTGTCTTAAGGGGAAGAAAAGAAGGTTTTCATTTTAATGAAATGCTACACCATTACTTGTTTTTAAATTATCTGAAAAGCCAAAACAGTAAGGCCTGTAATTTAAGAAACTCTCTATAAAGGAAAGACATCTCGTCTCTAGTTTCTGGAAGTATATTATAAATGTGTCATTAATGCCTGTGGAGTTAAAAAGTTTGAAAAATTACATTCAATCTACTGCAAGGCATTATTTCACATGCATGCTCTAGGAAACACAAAATAGGGAAGAAAAAGAAAGAGCATACAGTGGTATGAAAGAGCAGGCAGAGGTACAGCTTTGTTGTCAGTCGTGTGGGACACCTGCTGTCACATTAATTTAACCTGGTCATTCTAGAGCAATGAAAGCCTCTGCATCTCCAGTGCTCAGCTTTCCAGCAAAATGTGAAAGAATATTTCTGTCATGATCAGTCAGAAGCTAAGTAGTGAAAATACTTTAAGAGAATTAGTAGCAAAATGACAAAGCAGTAAAAGCATTTCCCAAAATGTAGGAAAGTTCAGAAGATTGCATTACAACACTGCATTTATTCAAAAGCTCTTTACAGCTAAGCAGATGATAATGAATTTTTCCCTATACTTAATTTGCAACCTAAGAAGTGGGTTTTTAATTTTGTAGAAGTATTATTAGGCATGTTAAAAAAACAGTCACCTTAGTATAGCTTGTATATGCCATTTCCCAGATCAAAATCTTTATTCAGAAAATTAATCTAAAGTGAGCCAGTAATTATTTAACAGTCCACAAGTTAGATGTGTCAGAGTATCTTTCAGTAGAATTAACAAAATTAGGAGCAGATCAGGTCAGCCAAATCTGATTAAAAGATTTCTAAATATTTTTAAACTGTTTGCCAAAATTGCTCTTTGCAGGTTTACAAATTTTGGTGGTGTTTTACTAGAGTCAAGAAGTTTTTGGTGGCAGTGATACTGAAAAGCCATCTTGACAGTATTCTCAATCTTTAAAAACCTTATTGATGGGTATCAGTATCCTGAACTAATACAGCTGGAATTACTAGGATCATTTATTTTCCTCCAGTTTTCTCAGCACAGTTTTCTCACTTTCTCACACTTACTTCAGTATTTGATGAAATAGTTAAATGTAATTTCAATACTTCTATTTAATTTTAACAGAAAATTTTAAAATTAAGGGGGATAATTTTAAAACATAAAGCTTGCAAATACAAATGACTCCTCATTTCTAGAAACCATGAAAAACATTTTACCTCAACACTTTTTTCTTCTTCTTTCAATATTTCTTCTAACCTCAAAGCTTTCTCTTCTGCACTGAGTGTCTCCTCAATGGCAAGCTTCAGTTTACAAGAAAGACTTTCATTTTTTTCATTGAGAAGTTTTAAGCTACACAAAATGACAGAAGTTAAATGTAGGTTGCCTAGACGATGCTACCAAAAGGAAACACCAAATCTGACTGAGCAGTTGGCTCAATCTAAAATTCAACCTATGTAAAGCAAGGCCCTGATTTTTTTCCACCACCCTGTAAAAACAAGGATTACCAGGAGTATTTTGCCAAAATGGCCTAGTGCCTAATCTATGCAGGACACAAAGAACAGAAAGTTGGAGGTTTCAGTCATTAACATTATTTAAGGTCCTTTTCTATCTCAGGGATCTGGTTGTATTACTAATCCTTACAAATGTTATTTTAAAGGTCTGTTTCTTACCTGGCTTGTTTTTCCTGAATTTCTTTCTTCAGAATGGTTATTTCTGTTCTCAGAGACTCTAGATCAGAAGCAGTTCTGTTCACAATGGATTTCAAGGCCTGCAGCTAATAAATTACAGAATCGAGCAAGCAAGCTCTTATTCACTTTGGTACATGTTAAGATATTTTAAATTATATTTTCCTATTTATTGGACAGTATTCCATTACTTTTAAACAGTGCTTTCCAAATGAGGAGTGCTGCAAATTCTGAAGAACTGTAAATTTGCCCAGCTAGTAAATTCAATAGACTAATTACACAGTGTGAGTACTGGGAAAAAATAATAATAATTAAGAACATAGAATGAATTATGGAGGTGTTATGAGCTGTAATTCTTGCCCAACAGCATCTGTATGAGTGGAACCATGTTCTATAATGCACAGCTGAGTTTGCATGGATAACCTTATATATCTAATAAACATTTCTATCTATGTGAAACTTTGCTGGATACATAAAATTATTTTGGTTAAGATATCACTGTGGCAAAAATACACAGATATTTAATATGGTAAAAAAATACATGACAGCATACACTCATTAAATAGGATAGGAATACTTTACAATCAGTAGCTTTTTCATCTTCACAGTATCTCTTAATAGCCTAAGTTCAATTGTTTTCACTCTCACAGATGAAGAAAACTGATCAAGGGCATGTACAGCAGGTTTCTTAGAGGTCAAAAGTTGTTGGCTGAACTGTCTTCTTCTTTCCTTGTTTCTCACATGCATCCCACAGATGTTCTAATTAGGGGAGACTATTCTATTGTGCCATCACAGAGTATTAATTGTGAAAAAACTTCAAGCCAGAATCTCACAGCTTGAGATGAAAACCAACTAATTCTACAAACCCTCAAGCTTGCATGAATTATAGAGTAATCTAATAGCCTACACCTTGTTTGAGGTACCTACAGTTTAATTAGGAGATCAATCTATGAACCACCTGCTACAGAAAAGCTATCCAAAGTTAAGGCAACAGCAGAGGCAGGGTTTTTCAAAAATCACTGAGCTTGCTGAGTACCCCAGTGTTACCATTTTCTTGTTAAGAAAAAACTTACTCAGGTAATACAAGTGAATTCCTTCTCAGCAAAGCCATGAAACTTGAATTACTTCTTAGAAATATTTCTACAGGCATTTAAGTAATTAAGCAGTGCAGCTCATTCCCAGATTTAAGTGTAGATTCAGTATGGACAGTATCAAGCATGGCTTGTTCAGAGGGCAGCCCTGTCCTACTGCCTCTTGATTAGAAAGCCAGGGGAAAGCACTGGGTGTTTTCCCCAGGAATTGTAACCTGAATACCAGGCCATCAACACACACTTCTGGGAACATGGGACAGGAACTGTCTGGAGTCTAGAAGAGATTTCTCTCTTTATACAATACTGCAGTCTATATGCTAAAGGAAAGACGCCTCCTGAGGCATCTAACAGTGTTAGATCATTTAAGAGAAAATTCATCTATTTTACACCTACACAACAGAGAACACATTCCAATCTTTTCATCACTCTCAATGACAGGATCTAGTTGAGGGTTCAGATCCCAATAAACAGGCATTGGCTGAGAAAAGCAACGTTTTGTTGCTAGTATAAAACCAGAGAAAAGGAAATGCTATTTGTGTATTTCCTCCATCTGGTGCTCAGTTACAGTTTCAGTCTGTTTTCCCTTACCTCATCCTGCAGCTGAGTCCTGCGAGTATCCTGAGCCTGGAACTCCTTTCGGAGGTTGTTTGCTTCCCGCTCAGCAGAAAGGATTTTCTTTTCATATTCCATATTATTAACAGTTTCATTTACCAAAAAGGTAGTCTTCTCTCTCAGCAAAATTTCTTTGTTTCGGATCTCCTGTTTTATTTCTGCAATTAGCTATCAGGATAAGAACTTTTTTAGATTTGCTTGCATTAGTTAAGATGTGTTTGATTAATCAAGGGTACAACCAGAAGATCAATTCCTATTATGATTACTATCTGCTCTGAGACAGCTCAGTTATCGTTCTTAAAATTACTTTATTCCAGGGATACATCACGCCAAACACTACAATGGCTTTGGACTGGAAACTTCTGAAATATTCCAATAACTTAAAAACAAAAAGACACTGTAAACTCTTTAGGAAAATAAAATAATTCTTGATTGATTGAATTGAGGGGAAAAAAAACAGTTAAGCAAAACTTCAGGTGGACTTGAACCAGATGAAATTAAACAGGAAAATTACCAGCATTAATGACGCTTACTTTACCTGACAGATTTATAGCTACTCAGTGAAAATTGTGCATTTTGAAAGGTTAAATAAAACATTAGCTACCCAGAAAATTATACTGCAGTTTTGATGTTTAAAAAAAAAAAAAAAAACAACAAACCTCAAAAACCCCCCACATCAAACCCAAACCCCAGATATGGATCAGTTACTGCAGTTTTACCAAAGCACATTGATCAATCTCCTGATCTCTTTTCTGCATCTGATGAATTGCATTCTCCCACTGCCTGATCACTCCTTGCCTTTCTTGATGAACCCTGCGAAAATCTTCAGCTGCTCTGTCAAGCTCCATCTGTTTAAAAGAAAGCACCACCATGATTTCTGAAGTTAAAAATGTCACAAGTAAACAAGGGATCTTTGAGAACCTTAAGCACAAACCTGAGCTGTCATGGTTTCTGTCAGCTCATTATCCAGAGCTCTGCGCTTCTGGTTTGCTTCCACAGTCAACTTTTCTATTTGAAGGGTTAATGTCTAAAATGAAAGGATATGAAAATATTTGAAAATGAAGTGTTTGAAAATAAATAGATCACATTTTATAAATTCTTAAAGCCTTGCTACAATCAGGGGTTAAACTATTTAGGTATCAATTTTCTTGTCAACTACAAGTTGACAGTGTAGTCTCCCAAATTTTCAGTCAATACAAGTGGCCATAAAACCAAACTGCAGCAAGGCCAAAAGAACTCTCCACTGTGTGTAAATGTGTGTGTGGTGCCCTTGGCATACAGCAGTGAGAGTGTTTGTGTACACCAAGGTTTTTTTGGTTAAGTATTTAATGAGTAAAAATCAAATTTCTCCTCACTCTATTTAAAGGCTAAAAAGAATAATGAGGGTTACTTATCTCTACATTAATAATATACTTGGGAACTCACCCTTATAAACTCTGAACTTTTGACTGGAATTCTTCTTTATGTGGCTATAGATGATTATGTTTTCCATTATTTCAGGTAGCTTTACTGAAGTAGCTGTAATTTATTCTCTGCAATATTAATAAATTCAGTTCTAAAGGGAAATCCTACACTATTTGCCCATACTTGGTGTGAATTTTTGAACAAACTCCTCTTAATTCAGTGGCATTGTTTTCTACACTTTATTATCTATTTGTGCACCCTCTCAAAAAATTTAAACTTATATCTTAACCACATTAATAAGCCAATTAATGTCTTCAATTATGTCTCTCATTGCAAAACCTGTTCTCTCAACTTCAAAATGAGCCTCATATAGCATTGCACTGTTGTGCTAAATGGAAACCAGTTTCAAAGCAGTGTTGTACAAAATCTTGTCTTCATTTTATCTGACTTGATAACATAACAAGGTCTTCAAGTGGTTCTTCAAAATGGTTCTTCCTTTGATTTCTGAAAATTGCTGTCATTTCTACTTACTCCTAGTTTCCCTTCATCTTGCAGTGTATACTTCTGGATTGCAATAGCATCATTATCTATATGACGTAATTCCTTTAGCCAGCTCTCCAGAAGCTCCTCATCCAAGTTCATCTGTTGTTTTAAGTTTTCCAGCTTCTTAGTGGTTTTATTTATAGTATTCTAATAAAAGAAGAGGAAATTAAAAGGTTCAGTATCAAATGTCTACTATCCATTGAATATTTATTGAAGGAACCAGTTCAAGCTACTGTAACAAGTCTACCCACCTCCTGTCCACAGAACTGACAGTTTTCCTTTTTATTGCTTGTGTATTATACTTAAGGAATACTACTGGACATTCTAGTCTTAAAGAAAAAAACAAAACAAAACAAAACAAAAAACAGACAGCAGGTTGCCACAAATTTAAAATGCAAATAATTTTAAACAGAAAAGTCAGCCTCTGGCAAGATATACCCTCTGCAGGGTATTTGTTCCATGTAATAAACTGATCTGAGGCTTCCAAAGATGAAGTTTCTCTCTCACTCATCAAGGCCCAGTTATTAGGCCCTTATCTTACATATCCATTTTCAAATGTGACCTCTTCACATGACTGTGAAGAGACTTCCTGACACAAAAATGAGAGAATCTAGATCCAGCTGAACAGTGTGAATATCTTCACTCTGCTGCCCATTCTGAGAGACTGGAGGTTACAAACAGACTTAAGAAAAAAAAGAGCAAATTAAAAGCAATATAATTAAATAATTAAATTATTAATATAATTAAATATTATTAAATAATTGAATAATGAATAGAAAGAAGACAGTTCCAAACCCAGAAGACCACCTGTTACAGAGTAGCATTAGATTACTTTGTAACTTAAACCAAATCTTCGATCTTGAACACATGACCCAATTTTATTTTATGTAGAGAAGATTTCCCACCAACCATTTGATTTTTAAACCATTAAGAAAATACCTGTGAGAATTAGAAATACAGTGAAATGGATGTGTGGCTATGTATCTGGCATTAAGAACAGAATTCTTTCAATATCTAATTAATATTTGCTAAGTCTTGACCAGTCTATGCAGTAACATCCTCAGTGTCACTCGACTTGCCTGCAAAGGGAAAAGCCCATCCAGATCATCTCCTACAGTTTATAAGCTTTAATTATAATTAGCTATTCTTGACTTATGCTACTGTAGCTGTATGTGCAAGCCATAAGATTTTGCAGTATAGGTGTTCCCTTCCAAAAATTTCAAACCTTACTTCTTGAATGCTTTCCTTTTGTCTCAAGGAAGCTATCTCATCTTTCAGTCGTTTAATGTCGTTTTTGAGACGTCCATATTCTCTCTCAGCAAGGGCTTTAAAGTGATGCTCAGTTTCAATTTCATTCTCTTTGGCTTTGTAAAGAGACTGCAGAATAATAGAGTTCAGTATTTTACAATCAACAAAAGGCATACATCAACAAACTTTTTAATACAATTGAATCCCAAGTCAGAGATGGTTTCACCATGTAAATGAAGGAATTTTTAGAGAAATTTTATTGGTTTGATTTTAGTGTCTCAAATACACATATTCTTTTATATATATATACACGTTGTATCAAGTATCCACAGATCAAACTTCTGTAGCCCTAAAACCTCAATTCAAAGATTTTTTTCACCCACGATTCAGAATCTTTACATTTCAACATCAAAACCTTAGTCTCTTGATCAGCAGTGACTTTACATCAGATCCAGGAGGTACAGCAAAAAAAAATTATTGTTCTATGCTGAGACAGCATAGAACATAGGCCCCTGCTGGCCTATACCTGTGTCTGGAGATTGAGTAACTTTTCTTTCCTTTAATTCAAATTAATGCTTGAATCTGGCAAAAAAAATTAAGAAGCTTTTCAGCTGCAGGGAAGTTCCATTCCTTAAGACTGTTTCACTTAGGATATTTTATCTGAAAGGTGTAAATCTTTGTCTCTTTTCTAAAGAGTCTCAAGACTCTTTAGAAATCTAGACCAGCCCTTTTGGTCAGCTAATTCAGAGCGTAGGTAAAGACTTAGATCTTAACCATCTCACTTCATTTTCATGTCTGTGAATTAAGTCTTCACCAGCATTTCACAACTAATTCTTCACCACTATAAAGATTACAATTTTTCCCCTTATACTAGTGTTTTCCTTGATGATTTCTTTAATTATTATTAATATCTACAAAAGTCTCCATTCAGGAAGAATTCTAAAATGTACCTTTCCTGGGTTTTTCTAGGTACAGTGATTTGAATTTGGATGGTCTTAATGACCACCAAATAATATCACTGAGGTACATAGTTTAACTTTTCTTTCCTCTGGACATCCTAGAATAAAGACCTAATAAATTTCTAACAAAGCTGGCAAAATAGATACAGATGCCAGCCACAGAGAAATACTCAAGTGACAGGTCTGTCTGACAGTAAGGGTCTGCTGGAGGTGGTGATTTACCTGAGAGAAGCTTATCTCTTGTCTCACGTTTTTCAAATGAGACGTCATTGCTTCTATACGCTCCTGAAAGTTGGTCAACTCATTCTGCAGGTTCTCTTTTTCCTTTTGCATCTTCAGCAGCTGTTCAAGAGTTAGAATCGCCAAGTTACTGTTTGTGGTTGAGCGCTTATTACCTTAAACTACATAAAAACAGCCATTGTAATTATTAATGAAAAATATAACGTAAGAAGTGGCAGCTACATTCCTCCAAAGCAGCGAAATGAGGGATTTCAGGAGAAGAACCGGAGCTTTGCTAAGGAGACGGACAACTCGCACTTTTCCTCCTGCGGGGCTCGGGGATGCGGGTGCGCGGGTCCAAGGGGATCGCCCTCCTGATTCCCCGGGCAGCTCCGCGGAACCCGTGAGGTTTCCCTCCATCCCTCCATCCCTCCATCCCCGGGGGAACGGCGGGCTCCCCTCGCTGCCGGCCGCGGCCCCGAGCTCACTTCGTCCTCCAGCGCCTTGTTCTCGGCGTTGGCCACGGGCACGGCGTAGCCGGGCTCCCACTGCAGCTCGGCCAGCACCGAGGCGGCGGCGGGGCCGTACAGGCTGTCCATGGCTGCGGAGGGCCGCGCACGGCCGGGGCTGCGGCGGGGCCGGGCTGAGGCGGTGCGGGGCTGAGGCGGTGCGGGGCCGGGGCTGAGGCTGAGGCGGTGCGGGGCTGAGGCGGTGCGGGGCCGGGGCTGAGGCTGAGGCGGTGCGGGGCCGGGCTGAGGCGGTGCGGGGCCGGGGCTGAGGCTGAGGCGGTGCGGGGCCCGGGCTGAGGCTGAGGCGGTGCGGGGCCGGGCTGAGGCGGTGCGGGGCCGGGGCTGAGGCTGAGGCGGTGCGGGGCCGGGCTGAGGCGGTGCGGGGCCGGGGCTGAGGCTGAGGCGGTGCGGGGCCCGGGCTGAGGCTGAGGCGGTGCGGGGCCGGGCTGAGGCGGTGCGGGGCCGGGGCTGAGGCTGAGGCGGTGCGGGGCCCGGGCTGAGGCTGAGGCGGTGCGGGGCCGGGGCTGAGGCGATGCGGGCGCCAGGCAACGGCGGCAACGGCCGGGAGGGGCCTCGGGCGGCGCCGCCCCCGCTGCCCCCGCGGCCGGGCCGGGCTCTGTGCGGGTCAGCGGGCCGGGCTGGGCCGGGCTGGGCTGGGTGCGATGGCCGAGGCTGTCTCTGGGTCAGCGGGCCGGGCCGGGCCGGGCTCTGTGCGGTTCAGCGGGCCGGGCCGGGCTGGGCTGGGTGCGATGGCCGAGGCTGTCTCTGGGTCAGCGGGCCGGGCCCGGTGCCGTGGCCGGGGCTCTGTGCGGGTCAGCGGGCCGGGCCCGGTGCCGTGGCCGGGGCTCTCTCTGGGTCAGCGGGCCGGGCCCGGTGCCGTGGCCGGGGCTCTCTCTGGGTCAGCGGGCCGGGCTGGGTGCGATGGCCGAGGCTGTCTCTGGGTCAGCGGGCCGGGCCTGGTGCCGTGGCCGGGGCTCTCTCTGGGTCAGCGGGCCGGGCTGGGTGCGATGGCCGAGGCTGTCTCTGGGTCAGCGGGCCGGGCCCGGTGCGATGGCCGAGGCTCTCTCTGGGTCAGCGGGCCGGGCTGGGTGCGATGGCCGAGGCTGTCTCTGGGTCAGCGGGCCGGGCCTGGTGCCGTGGCCGGGGCTCTCTCTGGGTCAGCGGGCCGGGCTGGGTGCGATGGCCGAGGCTGTCTCTGGGTCAGCGGGCCGGGCCCGGTGCGATGGCCGAGGCTCTCTCTGGGTCAGCGGGCCGGGCCGGGCTGGGCTGGGTGCGATGGCCGAGGCTGTCTCTGGGTCAGCGGGCCGGGCCCGGTGCCGTGGCCGGGTTCTGTGCGGGTCAGCGGGCCGGGCTCGGGGCTGCGCCGTTCGTGGCCGTGCTGCAGAGGAGCGGGTCAGCCCCAGAGCCGCTGGCCGCCCCTCAGAGCCCCCGGCTCCTCTGCCGGAGCCCGGGTCTGCGGCCGGCAGGGGGGCGGCTTGGGGACACCAGATCGGGCTGGGGCTGACCCCCCCTGCCACTGGAGACACCGACAGGTACAGGTACACTCTACATGTCCTGTGCCGCCTTTGGCGTTATCTCCACAACTAACGGGTGCATTTCCTGAGCCACGCTGCGTTCAGGTGACCATAGACACTAATGCAATGTCCCTGTGAACTCGCCTGTTGCCTTTTGAAACCACCTGTGCTTCTGGGCTGCACATTACCCTGTGCCACTGAGTTCCACCGTCGCAGACCGAGACAGACACAACACTGTTGGCAGGAATCATCGAGTCATAGAATAGTTTGGGTTGGAAGGGACATTAAAGATCACCTGGTCCCAGCCCCTGCCATGGGCAGGGACACCTTCCACTGGACCAGGTTTGTCAGAGCCCCATCCAACCTGGCCTTGAACTCTTCTAGGGATGGGGAATCCAGCTGCTCTGGACAAGGTGTGTCCGTGTCTCACCACCCTCACAGGAAAGAACTTCCTCCTAATGTCTAATCTAAACCTACTCTCTTTTTCCATTTCTCCTTGTCCTGTCACTACATGCTCTTGTAAAAAGTCCCTAAAAAGAGTAGCCTTGATGCAGAAACCCTCCCTTGGTGACAATTGTCTGGCTAAAGCATCTGAAAAGACGTTAAAGGAATTAATCAAAGTGTGATTCAAAGGTGCCTAAGCCAAACAGCAATAAGCACTGACAAATGTTCGGGAGGTGGTTTGGAGGAGCAAGGAGTTTGCAGTGAGAGTTCTTGCAAACATGGGCCCATGGCAGACTATCAACACAGACCACAGAAGACACTGGTCTTGCTACATATCTATAAATGTATTATGGGATATTTTTAGAGAACAAAAGTGTGCTGAAGGACAGTGAAAAGTCAGGCCTGATGAGGACGCACCAAAAGTGTGACTTGAAGTGTTCTCCAGATAATTGCTGGTCATTTCACTCATCATCCTCTGAGAACAGTCCTGTATTATTCTTAAAGTATTGAAAGAAAAAGAAACAAAAATGTATAGGGGCAACACTTTCTTTAAAAAAAAAAAAGAATGGTACAAGGCTCAGTGCCTCAATCTACCCGTGAAAAAAAAATAGATATCATGAGGAATAGATGTCATGTCTTTTTTCTTGGCTGGCACGGTTGGCTGTGGATGCTTCTAAGGTGTGCTGAATAATATTTTTGAAGAAGCAAGGAAAACGTAGTGTCTTGAGACAGCAGTTGGCAGCAAACAGCCTGCTGCCACCTTCCTGTTTGCCCTGTGGGATGTATGAAATTGTGATGGCCAGTGTCCTGTGTTTAGATCTTGCTATAAACTTTCCCAGTCTGCAGCTCAGTGATGATGTGTCTGATTGTGAGAAAGATGTGCTGAGTACAGTTAATGTCTTCCAGAGGAACGTGGGATGACTGCACCTTCATTACCAATGTGGGCAAGACAAAGATGCAGATGATGCAGAAAGACAGCTGAGATATATGGCCATTAAGAAGAAGGGAAACTTCTATAGGCAGAAAATTCAGACTTAAGATGTATATATATATTCCTGATTCTAGCATACATGGAGGTGACTTCTAGAAGCTGGACATGTGTAGCCGTATCTTTTCAAAATGAAATCTTAGGACCAGCAGCTCTCAGCACTGTGTCAGAAATGGGGATGAGCACAAAGGGATCAGTGCAGAGGTGATGCAGGGGTGTGATGACAAGGAGGGAGCCTCAGCTGAGCCTCAGCTGCTTGGGCAGTGTCGGGTGAGTGCGTGGCCTGTGGAGGACTGAGCCTTTTGACTCCCTCAAGGGTCATGTGCCAAGAGCCACCTGTTGTAGAGTGCAGCAAGGTGACCCGGCTCAATGGAAAGGTGGAATTCCAAAGACACTACAAGCTACTAGAGAGACAGCAGAGACTACAATGGCACATCCCTGTGTACATATTAGGGCCTCTTTCCTTTTCTACCAAAATGAGAAGCTCCTTTTATTCACTATGTGTGAAGAATAAATGCAACTTGCCTTGCAGGGCTTTTGAAGTGACACCTGTAATTCATTGTGGCTTTGCAATGATGAGCATCTGATCATCTTGTATTATGCAAGCTGAGTTTGTGTGTGACAGAGCATGAGACCATATAGAGCCTGAGAAGAAGAAAGAAAATTATTGGAAAACTGTTATTAGGTGAGCAATCAGTCCTGTTCACTAAGCAAGGGTTCCAGTGAAAAAATAGTAATTTATAAACACGTGCCTTAGTGCATGCATGAAAGAGATCAAATTAAATAAATCTTGATGCAATTAGTTAAATTACATACCTAACTTTTGAATTTTTGTCATCATAAGTGTACTCTTCACAGATTTTTGAGTCCAGATTTATACACAGTGTCTGAAAAGTATAAAGTATAGACTATATATGAGTATATGAAAAGTATATGAGTATAGAGTATTATTTCACAATTTTCATGGGAATTCCACCCTCCTCACTTTCTCTTGCCTGAGGCTGACTAAACAAATCTCTATGATATCCTTTTGTTCGTATGGTTTCTCCCTTCTGCCTGTGGAGATGTGTTCAGTAAATGCAGAACTGTTTGCCAGACGTGCTAATCCACCAGATGGTGCTGCGTGTCTGTGGATTCAGGGGGGTTTTGTTGGTGTCTGTTTTTAAAATAGCACCAGTCAGTTATCGACTCTTCAGTTAAAAGGGAATATGAAATTCCTGTTCTTATATATATATACACACAGAAGGTTGTTTTATTTTTTAAATTATATCTCTTATTTTTAAAGGTAGAGAGGAACAGGAGTTCTTGTAACATGATAAACTGTTTTTCTGTTAACATTCCTTTTGGGCTGAATTTTCACTTTTGTAGACCACTGTGCCCATTTGTTCAAAAGACATAAGTGTAAAACCTCTGTTTCTGGCCTTAAAGAGACTCTAAGCTCCTCTTGTAGCTGTTAAAAACCTATAATTTTTCTTTGTTTATGCCCAAGCTCCTTAAAAATTATCTGTGTGAAAATAAAGATTTCAATTATGGATTTCTTTCTAATACATGATACCTTTGCTATATAAAATATGGGAAAGTAATACTCCTGACTGTACATCTAAGCCATCCTCTGAAAAAAGACTCATTTAAGGGATTATTGGATTATTTATAACTAACCCAGTTGGTGTCAGTTAATCATTGTTGATAATCAATTTCCCATGTGAACCTGCAAGTGGCAGGGTGTTTGATAATAGGATGTAATGGCCCACACTGTATCTTCTCTTTCAGATGGGTGCACTAAGGCTGCTGGCACAATGGAAGAAGCAAAAATAGGAAAGAGAGATTGAGGGGACCACACAAGTGAGTGTGAGATCAGGACATGCAGGAAGGATGGAGGATCTGGCATGGTAATGACTGAGGTATTGACTAAAAGCCCAATGCTTTATTAAAACCTGGACCTCCTGACTTGGGAAGGAGAAGCACAATTGCATTAAAAGGAGAATTGCTTGTAATTCAGGTCTGATGTGTTACCGGTTATGTTTACTCCATCACTAACCGGTGAATGATTAAATTAATGGTGATTTAATACATTGGTCCTGGGAAAAGAAAAAAGACAAATATGAACCAAAATCAAATACTTTTGAAGTTTGAGGAAGCTTGCATTTGTTCCTTTTATCCTGGTCTACACTTTGGAATAGTTGTTCTTGCAAAAGCTGCAATATTGTTGGTACAGTGCAGTGGCTTTTGTGTGCTGGAGACGGTCGTGAAGGACAAAAATCCCCGTCCTTTTGCTGCTATGTCCATTTGAAAAGTTACTGTAAGACAATGTGCCATGGGGTAATTTATTTTACTTGTAGGGCCTGGTACAGTGCAGTGGCCTTTGTTTGCTGGAGATGGACATGAAGGACAAAAACCCCGTCCTTTTGCTGCAATATCCATTTGAAAAGTTACTGTAAGACAGTATGCCATAGGGTAATTTATTTTACTTGTAGGTGCCGAGTTTCAGCGAGCACTGGGAGGGCAGCTGTGAGAGCAATGCCTTTGGTGAGGCAGGAGTGATCCGTGCAGGGGCAGAGCAGCCTCTCCGTGCCCCCCCCCCGGCAAAGGCGCTGCCCGGCAGGGTGGGGTGTGCCTTCCCCAAACACTGCTCAGAAAACGTTCATGTAAAACCATTACCAGGTTTTATTTAATAACCTCCTAACCCTCTCTCTCTCTCCTCCTCCTCCCCTCTGTTCCTCTAATGCCTTTTACAGCTCTTGCTGCACAGCGTGAAGCCTCAGAGCTGTATTCATCAATGACTCACACCCTTGCTTAGGGGCCAATTTTCATGGAAGCTATACAGGGAAATTTTGAAATGCACCTATCTCATGCAGGGCACAAGATGATTTCTCTATTCATTACTATTCCAAAAGGACTTGTTGTCCTTTGGAAATGTTCACATATTACTTACATTTGTGTGTGCGTGCATGCATGTACAGAGCTAACTTGCCTTTAGATTTGAGTGGTCGAAAAATAAAAATGTATTGTGATTATCATTGACTCTAGTCAGCTGAAGGGTCACTGAGGGCCTGCTTACACTGAGTGAAAGCAGACAAATGCTAAGGAAAATGCAGCATTGTACATTAGGTGAAAAAATTCTACAGACTCAAGCACAAAACTTGTTAAAAAACACCCTTTTGTTTGATGCTATGAGTAGCAGCTTTCTGAGGAATTTGGGAGTAAAGCCAAGGACTTACTCTGAGAAAAAAACTACAGTTTTACCCCTGAAAGCTTTTCATGTTGGTCAAGGTTATAATACCTTTCAAAAACACTCCAAGAAAACATTTTCCTTTTCCATAAGACACCAAGAGTTAACTCAAGTTTGAACTTTGAGGGGAAATAGAGGTAAAATCATAGAAATTATTATCCAAAATGACCTTTCAGCGTAAAACCCATGTGACAGGAGAGGAATTGTTACTGAAAAATTGCCAGTCATAGACTAATTGCATTCTCAGGGGTTGCTAATTATATCCCAAATTACTTTAAACAGTTTTGGGGAAGAGACTGAGACTTACTGCTTAGCATAAAGCAGTTTATTTACGCATGTACCAAGTAGCTTACATCCCTAAGGGATTAAACCAATTTCAGTATTTTACTGTACGTTGTAAAAATTGTGTCATGCAATGATAAATCACAAGTGGTATAAAAAGGGGGAAAAATATACTTTTGCTTTTCATAATTTTCCCAACAGGAGTTTCAAATTGTAATTCTAAAAATAGCTTTTTTCCACACGTTGTTACTTAAACGGAATGGAAAAATCTCATTCTGCAGATCAGGTCCATGCACTGACATTAATTTCTACTTTCTGTCTGTGCAGGTAAGTTCCTCAAGAATGTGTTGAAGATCAGATTTGGGTTTTCTTTGTTTGTTGATGTTGTTTTGCTGAATGAATTTTGCTAACAAAACTTTTTGCTAGAAAGATGAGCTTTGTCCATGGCCTACAACAAGAGAGCCTTGTCTTACAGGAATGCACAGAATTACCAAGCTCCACATGTATGTTACATAGATCAGAAAAATTCACAGCCCTGTCAGAGCCAAAAATATAGCAGTGATCCTGTGAAGGCAGTAGTGTGCTCCTTGTTCTAGAGTGACAAAACAGAAGCATGAAGAGGTTAATTCCCTCATATTGCCCAGAATACCAAGTAGGAAATTGGAAATTTTAATTTGTGCTTTATTTCCAGGCACAGCTTTAGCACCTCTGGGGAAGTAATGTTTTGTTTACAATGGGTAGCCTGTATCCAGTTCTTCCTTCCCAAAGTCCATTTGTGCTGTAGAGAATATGCAGGGATTGTGAATGTACTCATAAGTAGCATTCCACAGTTGAACTAATTGCCAGGCCAAGCGAGGGACCACAGTGAATGGGTGAATAATTTGATCCAGGATGGATTTGTACTCTACCAACACAGCCTGAAATCTTCTAATGCTTTTGGATTTGACTGTGAGCTTTCATTGTTGTTTGAGCCTGTTCTTTTCTATTACCATATTTTCTCTGGATATCATTTCTGTGTACCTTATCTTTGTATAAAAGGCCACATCTTTACCATATTTCCAGGGAGTAGTCAGTAGAGGCATACAAAATTTACTGCTGTAGACCAAAATATGACAGATAAAGGTAGTGCATTACAAAGTTCTTGCCCTCAATCATGCAGAAGGCTCTCTATGCTTCTGTGAGCAGTGGCACGAATGTGGCTGCACTGTAACGGGAGAAGGGTTAACAGCAAACCAAGACATTTTCTGCAGCAAAAAGAGATGGAATCTTCTCCAAGCAATTACCTTTTATGTAATAAACAATGTCAGTGGTCAATAGAGGGAGTTTTCTTACCCTAATCCCCTTCCATTTAGCTTAAAATAGAAGTGCTATTAGTTTGACTAGCAGGTTGGTGTATCATGAAGCCTGGTCATACCTGGTTGCATGTTAAATTTAACTGTTAGCAGAAAGGTTGCTCCAGTAGCTTTTGTCTGTGTTTTCCTTGAGTAAAATACAATAATGCATGCTAGAGTATCAGTGATGTTAAGTGCTTTAGTCAGATGTTTCTATTGATATGCTGCAGCCTTTTGGAATACAGAGCGCATTGCTTTTTATTACAGATTTTATTTGCATCATGAAGTTGTGAGTAGCTTCTCCTGTACTTTTAGCTTCTACTGGCTCTGAAAATCCAGCTCTAATTACTAATGGATACTTGCCAAAATAATTTCTTTCTGTAAAGGATGCACATAATCTGTTATCATTAGGTATCTGCTGGCAGTACATACAGCTTGTGCTTTGGCTAACCCTTGAAGGAGGAGAAGGTTTGATAAATGAGAAATGCCAAAAGCTTTTGTACTTATATATGTTTAAGGTAAGGAGGAATTTACAGATTACAACAGCATATTTGTCCTTCTGCATACAAGCTGTGCCTTTCAATGGGTGTGATGTTCCTCATGGATGCAGTGAGGTGTGACAGAATGGTCACACAGCTGAGTATTCCACGGCTGAGTAGCCCTCAGCTCAGTTACAGGACACAGAAAAACAGACCTTCAAGGCACCATGTTTCCTTTGTGCTACATACAAACAGCACCTCTGTCCTTTCTACTGGAGTGCAGCTACTGTGATCTCTTTCCTGACCGTCAGTTTTCTTGTCTTCTTTTTTGTTTCAAAAAAAAGTTTATTTGAAGTAGAGTTGAAGTTAAAAAATAAAAATGTGCTGCAAAATTAGAAATAAAGGAAGTTACTCCTACTTAATATTATGAGAGGTTGTATGCAAAAGCATTGCAAACTGCAAACCTTTTAAAATTTCTTTTACTGTTGTTTTTATTCTGTTTTCTTTTTTTTTTTTTAT
The DNA here is from genome assembly GCF_009819655.1 of Sylvia atricapilla. Taxonomy (NCBI): domain Eukaryota; kingdom Metazoa; phylum Chordata; class Aves; order Passeriformes; family Sylviidae; genus Sylvia; species Sylvia atricapilla. The sequence goes on from NC_089149.1 coordinate 7,214,051, forward strand.
CACCTTCTTTATAAAGAGTGTAATGGTAAAGCAAGGGCAGTGCCATGGAAGGCCAGAGGCCTTCCAGCTACAGAAGGGTGATCAAAGAGAAGAGCCTTTGCCTGACCTGAGCCACAGCCATTCCCAGCTCTTTGCTGAAATCTCAAGTAACTGCAATTTCTTCTGTTCCCTACTTGTGTTTGTGAATTCTCAGTGCTTTAATCCTGCTGCTTCTGGCTTTTAAATCCTGTGTCTGTAGCAAGTTTCTTCATTTTCTTTCTGGTTTTGGTGCTACTGAAGGAATCAGAACACTTCTAATTGTTTATTCCTCAACAGTTCTGTATTTTGTGGAAGGAAACTGGCCTTCCTCCTGCCAGCATCCGTGGAGCCAGAGAATACCCCAGAGTTGTCAAGGCAACAGCTTTTTGCTTGGGGAGCTGCAAAAGAGGAAGGGGCAGGAACATCTTCTGGAGAACCAAGCAAAGGCTTTTGTTGCAGGGCACAGAAACATGTTCATGGTCCCTTTACTGCAAACACCATCTATAGGTGGGTCAGGGAAAGTTACTCACAGGGCAACATAATGAGGTGGAGCTTCTGAGAGCAGCACCCTGATGTACACTCAGGTCTGGAATCACAGCCCCAGACTGGGCTTCTCTTCAGTGTGTTTGTGCTGTTGTGCAGGGCCATACTGAAATACTGGAGTGAATCAAGTGGGTTTAGGCTTTTGGGAGGGAAAGGAAGCTTGGTTCTCTTTACTACCTAGAACCTTTAGCAAACAAAGCTTTCTATTTAAAAATTTTATCACTATTCAGTGCTCCAGAAGGGTGTCTATTGGTCTAATTACTAACTGGATTCTTGTGGTGATCTTGCTTGCCTCTGCTGGAAAAATCTTACAGTGAACAAGATCCTTAGCTAGGTGAGCACAGGGTTCACCTGAACCAACAGACCTGTACTAAAATTTAACTGGTGCAGACTGTGAGCTCCATGATTTCAACACAGAAAATGCCATTGCAAGAGCTTTAGAAATGCATATAACCTAGAAAAAGTTCCTTCATTCTGTCCTAAGGACAGGATCCAAGGATCCTATCTGCATTATAGTATCCCTGGTATTTCTTCTGCTTCAACACCCAGCAGTTAGAAAATCTTTTACCTGTATATTATAGTAAGAATACTCAATGCATATTTCTATGGAGGCATGAAAAATTTTGCATTTCCCATTAGACATGCAATGAAGCTCTCAAGGGTTTAACAAAATATTTTGTATGGGAAGATCAGATGGCCCCAAGACTTGTTGCTGTGCTTGGTATTTGGCACTCAGTGTCACCCTCTTCATGCAGTAACTGCTTGATATCTCTGAAGTGCATATTTGCTGTCATGTTACTGCTGTGTGCATAGTAAAATGCTATATAGGACATAGCATAATCTTGTTTGATATTATGATCCTGTAATTTACTTTAAAAAGATTAATCTTGTAAATACTGTAAAGTTATATTAGTAGTTGCAGTAAGCTGTTTAAGATTTATACAGCAGCATTATTTATATTTATAGTCAGTGACCTTGATACCTTCTACTTAGAGTTGAAATGTTTTTATGTTACTTTGTTTCTTTATTTTCTTGGCCTTGGTTAAAAAAGAAAAGCCCTCCAAAAAAAAACCCAAAACCCAAAAAACAAGAAAAACCCCCCAAAAACAAACAAAACCAACCAACCAACCAATCAACCAAACAAAAAAACAAAACCCCAAACCCCACAAAAAACCCATTCAAAAATGCTGTTATATTTTTGATTTTCAAAGGATCTCCCCAACTTTTACAAACTGTGATACACAGAGATTTTGGAGGTTATTTTAACTCTTACTGCCATTTCATGTAGTTATTTAAGTCATTAGGGAATGAGTAAGGTACACTTAGAGAGACAGGATATTATCTATGTATTAGCCTCTTCAAAGTACATTTTATTGTTGTATCAGTCATTCCAGAGAAAGGTTCTGAGCCTAAGAGCACAGATGAAAATATATACAATCCCTTTAAAAGGTGGAATATTTGAATTTAGCTTGCAACATAGTTGCATGAAATTATCACTCCTGTCATGTCAGCTGAAATATCAGAAATCCTATTTCTAATCCCTTCCATGTAATGTGGCACAGGGACACAGATACATATCAGCCCCAAAGGGAGCCAGCACAGCCTTTCCGACAGACTCTGCAGGCTGCCTACAATTCAATTCCCCTTCTCCAGCCTCTCCATCCACTGGTTGAGCCTCTTGTTGCCCTTCCAACACCTAATGCACTCCTGACACAATGGAGGGAGGGCAGGAGCAGTGTGGTGAAAAATCAGACACTGCAGACAAAAACTTGACAGACTGTCTTCCTGCCAGTGCCACAATATGAACTGGCCAAGTGAAAAGGGATGGCCATTATCCCGTCTCACTGAGTGACTTAAATGACTTACAGCCACATGCAGAGAAAGTTCTCTGGATTATTTCCATGGGGGTTTTTAATTTAATTTGCATGATAAGATGTACAAGGTACGTTTTTACGGTTTGAGGCAGCTGCATTTTCCTCTGACTCCTGTGTAAAATAAGGATAATTTCACCAAAGTCGTTGGCATAACTTCATTATCAAATGGATGTTGGGAGAGCACTTTCAGAGTCCTTAGGCAACTTTCCAGTCATTGCTCCTCAATGCTCACCATTAGCTCCTATTTACATCTCCCCTGAGGCTGAGGGTTCTGGGCAGGCTGGGCACTGATCCAGCACTGCACATCTCAGGAAAGATGGCTCCTGATGGACTGCTCAGTGTTGTACAGGACATAACCTGAGCTGTTAGCCAGGAGTCTCATGCACCTGAGCAACTTCTGTATTGACAACAGTCTGCAAAATGTAGGTGCTCAAATAAGCACAGTGTTGTATTGACAGCTTCACAAATGCTGCCTCACGTTCACTTGAACACTTTATCTTTGACATTGCAGGCTGGTACCTCTATCCTGGATGCTGGCCATGCATCTCTTTCTTTGCTTTGTCACAAATCTTGACTTGAGATACTTTTCTCTCTGAGAGTTTTGCTAAATGGATAAACTCCGGTGAAAAGTTTCAATTCAGAGAACTGATTCCCCAGAAGAATTCCCAGCAAGTTGTTTACAAAAGCTCTGGCAAAAGCAACTGTCCTCTGCCACCTTATCCAGTGACTTCTGATAACTCAAAAGCATATCCATGGGCTTGAGAAGAGCAGCTGTAAGAGCAGAAGCAGCCAGAGACTAAATGTAAGCAGAGAGGAGATAGACAAAGATCTACTTGTGTAACTGTTGTATCAAGTGGGAACTTGAGGAACCAAACCTGGCTGTTCTCTGTTTTGTGCAACAGCTTCTGGAGCCTGACCTGACCAGTAAACCCCTTAATTATTTACGATTGGGCCATGCTTTTATACCTGTCCAGAAGCCAGGAGAAGACTGCTTGAACCCACTCACCAGTTGCTGCCAGTGTGTACAGGTGTTAGAAAGCACACGTGAAGCAGCCAGGAAGTATGACTTGAGAGGCAAAAAAAGATGCTGCTTGTCTTGTATTTATCCCTAATTTAGATAAGATACTGTAAATAATGGCAAACCAAAAAAGAAATTTTTGGATTTTTGCAAATGCGACATACCAGAAAAGGCTTTTTACTTTGCAGTGGAAATGCATTTAGCAATCTCTTCCCATTTATTATTTCTGATGGAAGCAAAATCTTACTACGTAATAAGACAGTATTTCATATACCTGAATCCACATTCATCCTTCCAGCAGCATCCTCCATCTTTTCTCCCTTTTCTTCTTTTGGAATTTGTGGTTAGGCAGCATTTATAGTAAAATAATATTTTTATGAATCATTACTTGCAGAAAATCAAATAATAATGTGTGCTCTTTTTCATTTTTTTCCACCTTTGTTCTGATGTGCTAAAATCATGTTTCTTGGCAGTTGAGCACTCTGTTGATGAAGCCTGAAGTACATGACAATATGAGTGAAATTCATTATCAAGCAGAGAGTGTAGTGAACTTTGCAGCAAATCATCACAAAGTAATCTTGCTTTTCTCTCTGGTCTTAGTCTAAATGTGATTTGCACTCTTACAGAAAGGACTTTGTGCTGGTTTTGATGTTACATACAAATAGTCTTGCTTTGTAAAATTCCCATTATGCCTGTTTACGTTTAGCAGCAGTGCTATTGATTCAAGCTGCACTGATTGGGAAGCAGAAGTCTTTAACGCTAAGCCCCATCAAAGTTTTTCATAATTTTGTGGCATTTTTCCAGTGTTGCTCCCAAAACAGCATAGAGCTGCTGGGAGGAAATGCTCCAGCTGCAGGGACAAGTGGAGCCAAAAAGTAACATCCAAATAGAAATTATCCAGTTCGTGATTTCACTTTGATCACCAGATGTTTGCCATGTGACTTCAGCATTTGAGAACACAAGAGAGGAGAATGTACTGGTGTGGTACTTAGCTTAAATCTAACACAAGGGCTCATAGCTCAGCAATAGAGATACACAGTTACTGGCTTTTTCCATTTTTCGAGAAATTCCTCGCTTTATCATGATATTCATTACAGCAAACTATGTCCTCATGCCAGGTTTTGCTTTGGTTTTTCAATTCTTTAAACTCTGAAAGGCTGTGGAAGCAGAGCAAGATATACTCCAGATTAATTGCATAGTTTACTCTGGTTTGGTTGGTAATTTGCCTCTATGAAGACCTTGGTTAGTGATTTTAGAAATCATAAAGAGCATTATTCTCCACCTCTAAGGTTTTTAGATTTAGATTTGTATATTTTTCCTAGTTTTAGCACTAGCAGTCATTTGATTTAACTGCCTCCAATACAATGTACTTGAGGAAAATTTTTCATATTTTAGTTAAGAATTAGTTGAGGCATTTCAAAATGCATAGAATTGAAAGGACAGTTTAGAGTTTTCGAGTTGGAACCCTTTATCACCTTTGTCAACCATCTCATACTCAGATGAAGTGCAAAGCTTCATCTAAAATCTTCTTACAATTTTTGCTCTTATTAAACTCACAAGATGGCTGATGCAAACTTTGGGTGCTTCAGATGTTAAAAAGTCTCCTGAAATGTCCATTCCAAACTTATCCAGAGTGCTTATAGCCACTTATTCTCATAATTGAAAAATTCTGTGATGCACGCTGTAGAATTTCCAAGTGAAGTTGGATAAATGACTCAATCTCCATGTATGGCTTATCCCAAAGCAGGAGTTTTCCCCCTCCATCCTCTCCCACCTGGACACACATTTTTGTCTCTTGCTGCCTCAGGTATTTGCCAGTTCCTTTACTGATCTGTGTCAGTACCGTCCTGTGCCTGGTTTTGAAGGAATATTTTTATGCTGGAAGAGTGAATTAGGACTGCTCAGCAAGTGGCCTGAGGAGCACACAGAGAGGCAGGGCCTGGCAGTTACACTTCTGCTTTAGCTTGCTCTGGAACTACAGCCTCAATTCCAGATTGATAAAGGTATGATAATTCTTTCCTTCCCAACACTTTGAAAGATAATTCTTCCTTTTCCAACATTTTTACCAAAGTATCTGTTTAGATTTTATGTTCTGAAGATCAAAGACTTTCATTTAGTGACTTGCAGCCACAAGTGACAGTTTCATTTAGTGACAGTTACAATCAAGGTGGATCCCCACATTTAGATATCAAGACAGAGCAGATACAAGACCACCACAGAGCATTTTTATTGCCGCAAATGTATCCAGCTTCACTGAAAACAGATTATATTCTCTGTCATTTGCTTCCAGCTTAATATTTATCATTATATATGATATCATGTGACTTTTTAATTAAGTCGACTTCATTTTTCATTAGTGCAACAGCATTGATTTCATTAACCATATAAATTCCCACTTTTCTTTATTACATGAAATTTTCTTACTTGTGAACTTCCTTGACCTACTTAGCAGTCCTAACAGTGAATAGCATTGATCCTCTTTATCTATTAACCTCTGAAATGTGTGATATTGACTTACAACATAGGTTTTAATGTAAGATGAAATAATTCCACCTATTTTGGAATCTGGACAAAAATGTATTTTAAAATGGGTTCTTCTATCTGAAACAAAGTGTTTTTAACATTTTTAACAATTTCTGAATGTACTGTCTCCACCCTTCACTATAGTATTTTGCATATGTGGGATTTCTGGGTCTGTTTCTCACAGCAGTGTTGAGAAAATTTCATGCTTTCACATTTTTCAGCTGTAATACTATTTACTTTGAAGAGAACTGAATATCCTCCAGTATTCTGCCAGGTCCCTCTCTAGACTTCCACACTGAGGTAGTTTTATTTGATCCTTTTATGTGAAAGATTAAATTTTCTTGTGCTGTATGGTGAGATACCAGTGCATATTTCCAGGGAATTATCTCATGGAATGTTCTGTGTTCTAAATTATTTGCACCCAAATCCAAAATGCCAGGAGCCTTTGTTTCAGTAACAGAATATCTGATATTCTCTTGCAGTTCCAGGGGAAGTTCATTCCCCAATATTTACATATGTTCTCCATCTTCCATTAAGGAGTCAACCTCTTAATTCTTACTTAGAAAAAAATGCAATTAATTATAGTTATTAATGGTCCACAAATAAATGGATAAACTTACCTTGATTTCTGGGAAGGAATTCACTGAGAAATTTTGAGTGTTTACTGGTTTTCAGGTATATGAGCTTAAACTGAACTTAAGGCATTTATTCCAAAACTTTATGCAATTTAGTTGACCTTCTTGAAATGTTCATTTAATTTACTGTATGGGTGCCATAGGTACTTCAGAGTCTGATCACACTTTCTATGTTCAGACAAATATCCACTGTCTCCAATGAGGCATTTACATTGTGATGTGAAGGAGTTTTGACTGAGGAGAGGCAGCTGGATCAGTCCCACATGTTGTAGAGACTTACAATCAGGAATTAATATGCAGCAGAGCTATGACACTGGCTTTAATTCTACTCACATTAATTTTCACTGTTATTATTAATTAAACCCTGAAAATCAGGGATTTAATGGAAACTCTGACAGACCTTTAATTATAGCATTTCAACAGACTTAGAGTATAGTATGTCCTCTACTAGTGCACAGGACATTCTGTACTTGAGAGAGTATAAAAAGAAGTCATAGTTTTTGGTGTACTTTATGTTCAGAACATTTTTAAATTCTTGATTGGCTTTTACTCAGTGTTGTCTGCTGCATCTGGGTAAGTTACACAGAGTGAATACTTTAACTCTGTTCAAGAACAGTTTGGAAACAGAATTTTAAATCTTTTTAATGCAATTGCTCATGATTGTTCAAAACCATCTGTCATTGTTTTAGGAGAATGGGTTTCTCACCAGCGATTTGTGTAGCAGAGTGCATTATGCTCATAGATACGTCTACAAGTCTAAATTATTTGGATTGCAAATTTCTGACAGGAAGGATGACCTTTTTTTTTCCCCTGTTTGTGTGCCATCAACCACAGAGGGGTCCTGACCAGAATTCCTATGTGTGCCCATAAAATAAGCCATAAATTCCAGTCATTCATGCCACATCATTTGTACCCCAGTGTCTCTAGTCTTTACATTATGTGTGTTCCACTGAGGCCTCAAGATGAACAGCTTAGGCCTTGGCAGTGCAGGGTGAGAATTCTATCAAAGTGATTTACACACATGGAATTGTCAGGAGGGAGAGAAAAGTGTCAGATATTGTGAGCGGTAGTGTTCTGTAATGTTTAGTACATCACATTTCAATTTGTCCAAAAATACAACCATATAATGAGCATTTTTTTTGTGTGAAAATCATTATTTTACCACAAATTGTTGCCACAAATTTTGCAGCATATAGTTTCCAACAAAGAATGTTCCTGAATTCACAGGGAATCTATTGAAAATGTCATTGAAGAGTGGACAGAAGTGGATGTAAAGCTCTAACCCTGGAAGTGATATAGTCTAAAAATGAATAGTGTAAAAATCTCAATATCAGAGAAAGATTTGAAGTATTTGTAGCTATTTGCAATAATTATAGCTAAAACAATGACTGATTTTGGAGAAGCTGAGTAATGAATTTTTAAATGTTTTTGATGCTGGTAAAAGCAGGTGTTTAATCAGTTAGCCACATGTTCTCTTGATTAGATAACTGAATAATAAGAAACAAGTGAAAATGTGTTCATTCAAAAATTAATGTGGAAAGGAATTTGAGGAAGTTCCATATTAGAAAGGATTTCAACTTTTCTTGGCTAATTCTGAGATTTCTAAATTTGTATAATATACAATAAAGCTTGGATTCATATGTTTGCTTTTACATCATCCACTTCTAGAAACATTTTAGGCAGCTACAAAAGTACTTTTTGCTAGGAATGTAGTGAAAACTATATGTATTTGCATTGCATGTTCTATCCAAATGTACCATGCATGAGATCTGTTCAATTTAGTTCACTTTTATAGATCTACATAAGGATTGTGAATTACTGAATAGAACCAGTGATTCACTCTGCATTGAAAACCACTACAGAGAGGAGACACTTCCACAAATTAAAACTGGATTACCTTAGGGGTGAGAAACACGTGAGAGGATGTGATCAGAAGTTCTTGTCTGAGATCCCAGTCCCAAGCACTCTGGTTGGCTTTTCTTACATGATTATCCTGAGTGAGGCAAAAGTTACTGATGTGAATAAAGCTTAAACACATGAAGGCAGAACTATTCTCCACAGGCAGGACTTCTGCTGGCCATGCACAGAAGTGGCTTAAAACTCAGCTGAAGTTTTTGAGTGCTGGCCCAGGGGCTCACATCAGCACAGGGCAAGATTGCATGGTCTAGAAACCAAAGAGGGATCACCACACTCTGTGCCACCTGCCAGGGGGAGAACCCAGTGCTGAGCACCTCCTCACCCTGTGCTCACGTGAAATGTAGAAACAGAATCCAAATTTACATAAAGTAACTATTCAGTTGATTCTTCTCTCTTCAGCTTTGTAATGAACCCAGCAGAGTTTTCAGAGCGCTGCAGATTGTTTGCAGTCTATGACTATTTTTACCCCCACTGATAATTTTTCATTCTGCTGTCTATCCATAACCTTTTTTTCTTCGTGAATGGTCTTTTGAAATACTTCATAATGGAATCATTTGTTCTTTACTGACAGCCACATGCTCTCTCTGCTTTTATTCCACTCTGGCATCTTCCCAATTAGATAAGGAACCTCAGTTCTCAGAAAACTAACCTTACCCAAAAACTGGATGGTTTTCTCCTGGTTTATTTCTGTGAACTGAAATCTGGAGGTAGAGGAAGAGCAGGAGGGCTCCCCATGGTGGCAGGGAGCTGTTGGGTTTTCAGTGCTGTGGTGTGAAACATCAGCCTGAGAGCTGGCCAGCATTGTGTGTCTCTATGTCCCTCCTGAGAATGCAGTGTAAAATAAAATAATACCTATGGCAGAAAACAAATAAATATGCATTTTAGGTAAATTTAGGGGAAAACTCCTCAAAAAATAATTGCTTTGAGTCATTAGGAAAGCTGCTTTAGTGTAAGGACTACAGAGACTATTCTAAGAAGGACCAGCATTGAGTGGCTGGGTTTAGCCAAGCACTGGGGATGTCAGCTCTGGGCCGAGTTGTTGTTAGCATTAGGAAATTGCCTGCTGTGTGGATGGGCTTAATGCAATATTATACGGTGTGGATGCAAATTTAATGGGCTTGAAAATAGAGAAATTGAGCCTGAAACCTGTAGGGCAAGTCCTTGGCCCAAACTAACCCACACCACCTCTAAGCAGAGTCAGTCTAGTCAGAGAAGTGGAAGGTATTAAACCAGTGGCTGATTAGAATTAGGACCCTGTTACTTAAAAAGGAGCTTTGCCTGGGCAGATGACCACAAAGGCATTTTGAGGTTTTTTGGTTTTTTTAAATTTTTTTAATTTGTATTTTTTTTCAAGGAGCAAAGCAGCCATCCATTTAAATGCACAAGAAATACAACTCCAAAGTGTTAAAATGACATTTAGAAATAGCATAACAGTACAGACAATGTTAAAATAATGCAATTTGAGAAGGTGTCCTTCCTCATGCAGTAATGGGATTGCCACTGTTGCTCAGCACATCACAAGAAAGTTTTATCTTGAAAGAGCAAAATAATATCATTAACAGAAAATTAAACTTAAAGTCACCATGAACTATGGACTTAAAAGACCCTCAAGAAATGAAAACCAATTGTCTGTTGGAAAACCAGGAGGTCAAGTAGTCATTGACCAACCAAAAGCTGCACCGATTGCTGAAACGTACAGTACTTTCAAATCCAATTAACTGTTTCAAGCAGACAGTCCTCATTTTCTCTTTCATCAGGAAGGGAAATTTGCAATCATATATTCCAATGAAAGTTAAGTTGTTTTGATCTGATAATTGTCAGATGTATTTATCTTAATTTGTAAGTTTTTAATGCTAAAGCTCCAAGCTGTTCAGATATAACAGAAGTACTGGGAAATGAGGTACAAAATGCTGGAATTCAAATTAACCAATAAATATATTTTAATATATATCAGCAGGACTCTAGAGGATTCCATTAATGTTGAAAAATAGAAAGGATTTAGGTTAATTTGGTAAGAAGGCAGGTCAGAACGTTTACAACAGTGGCATAGAATTGTATAGAGATGCAAAATTTTTCAAGAGAGCAGAATTTTTTCAAAAACGCTGACTCTAGCTGTCACAGCCCTGCCTTGGTTAAATCCAGTGGAGAGATATGAGGACTTTCTAATTTGCTTTCCCTCTATTTTAATAATAGCTGTGCATAAGTAATTTATGAAAGGCCAACCAGGCAGTGGGCAACAGAAAATTAAACTCATTTTATCTGAAAGCAGGTGGATTTCTATATATCATTAGCATGCATAGAATTCTCACAATGTTATTTCTCATACTGATGGAATGTAACCAAATAATATATGAGTTTTTTGCTTATGCACGAGTGAAATTTTTAGATAAAAGTGCCAGCCCCAATGGCAATTTTCTGCAAAACGAAAACTAATTCTGCGAAGCTTCTTATTACTGGGAAGACTCATTTGGCTTGCATTAGAGACTGACATAAGTGACTTTAGGATTTTACTAACAGATTAGATGAGATGTGCTATATGCAGTAATATCATTAGAGAATGTAGCAGCAGAAGCAGAAGAGTTTGTGGCACTTAAGGACACTGGCACAAGTAAATTGTTTTCATTTACGACCAGCTTTTAAATGATTTTTTTTTCTCCTGATGAGAATATGTTTTAGTTTTATGTTTCCCTTACCCTTTCCCAAGACTGAAAAAAAAGCTTCTGCCTGAATTACTGCTCATATTATTTCAACCCTTGATACCAAATCTATTGTATGTGCCTTCCTTATCACCTGTATCACCTTGAGAGGGGATAGATTTTTATGAAGAAAACAATACTAAAACTAAATAAATGTATTGCAGTGTTATTATAATCTAAATAAGGAGAGAGAAGCAAACCACATATTTCTCTATTTGCTGTATTTTCACTATTTGTTAACAGAAATGTATTTGGAATCTCTCCACATATCATTCAGAGTATTTTAAAACAGCAACAGATATGCTGCAATCATTTGACTTAAACAAATGCAGCTTTCTTTTTCTTACCTCATAGAAGTCTGTTAGGAGTTTGGTTGTTTTTAATTATGATACCCAAAGGTACATCCTGCATAAGTCTTTTTGCACTCTTACATCTTATTTTACAATAAATGGCGTTGGCCAAACAGTATTTTTCTCTGAGGCAAGAAACAATAAAAGGCCGTGCTAATTCCTATCCCATATAATATTTTTTATGATATAGATGAAGGTAAAACTTTCAATTTTTAATTTTTTTTTAAATTCAAGAAGCAATAGTAGCAGCTACTGGGTGTTAGCAGTCGCTACTCTTCAATGGTTGTATTGGCTTTTAGTGACAACTTTGTAGTTTGCAATATATTTTGTTCACATTTGAATTTCAAAAAAGAGGGAAGATATGACTGTGTTGTTGGAACCAATAGCACTGACCCAAGTCGTGTGACAGAGATAGTCCTTTTTAGCCCTGGCCCATGTGAGGTGACGGTGTCCAGCTGTTCTTAAGCTGTTTATTCAGTTTCTTCTATCAGCACTCATGTATGTCACACTTACATGACTTTTTTATATTACATGACAATTTTATTGGTTTTCTTAGATAGCAAAGTTTATATTGTCCTCCACAGTCAGTACTTTTACAGAGCTATCTTGACTACCAAAGGCCCTGAAGAACAGGAAAATAAAATCCTGAGGTAAACTGCATGGGTATAAGTGTAGAATGACTGTGTTTACCTCAGCAAAGCTAATCTGGGTATGTAGTGCTCTGCTAAAAAAGCTGAGTTTGACCCAATGTAACCAATATTGAAAACAGGCTTAATACTAAAGAGAACCATAAGTTCTTTTCTCAGGGGAAATGCTGGCGTTGGCCATGGTGAGGCAGACCAAAATACTTCTGCCAGAGTCAATGGATTTCCTTGAGTCAGTGCTCAGCACAAAGAGGGACAGAGCTTGGCTCTGCTGGGCCATGGACTCAGCCAGTGTATCAAATCATAAGGATTAGAATTCCAGTGGTAATATTCAAGTGGCTCGTCACAAGGCTCTTTATGTACTCAGGTTCATTAAGTCCCTCTCTGGTGCACTTGCCACTGTTTGCCAATGTGTAAAAAAAAAAAAAAAAAAAAAGTAACTGAAAAAATAGAAAACCTCCTGGAATTTCTGTAGTGAGGTGTATGGACACCTTGCCAGCATCTGCTGAGATCTGGCTCCTGCTGGCACAGGAGAGCTGAAATACAGGGACAGAAGTATGTCCCTATCCCAGACCAGTCCTTCCCCATTCTGTGCCACCCCTCCTAACAAGTAAACTGACCAGTGGTAATTTGTATGTGATGCTAACACCTAGCACAGAAACTTAGGTCAGGACTTTCTGGAGGATCTTAGACCACTAAATCTGTTTCTTGCAGGAAGTTCAAGATATGTCACTTAGTTCTGACCATAAATATCTGAAAAGCAAATTAGGTTCTCTGCCCCACATTCTCAACTGGAAAGCTGATCCAGAACATCCCTCCGTGAAAAATTTTGACCAATCAAATATAACAGCAAGTTTGTTCCAGTGCTATCTCCCTCCTTTTTTAACTTTGCTCCAAGCCAATTTCTATAGAAGGCCTGTACAATAGATCCTCAGTTCTGCCCTGATATTCTATAGACTGTCCAGATACTTCCTGAGGCTTCTGGCACCATCCAATTGTACATTCAAACAAATGTCTCTTAGAAAAGCCAGTTCAACTCCTTCAGTGCTAGGAAATGCTGTTTTCTATATAATATTTCCATTTTCTAGCAGCCTTCTGATAAATGCAAGACAGTCAGAGAGGGACTTTTGACAAGGGCATGTAATGATTGGACAAAGGGGAATGGCTTTAAAGTGATAGAGGGCCGATTTAGATCAGGTATTAGGAAGAAATTCTTGACTGTGAGGGTGGTGAGGCCCTGGCACAGGCTGCCCAGAGAAGCTGTGGCTGCCCAATCCCTGGAATTGTTCAAGGCCAGGTTGGATGGGGCTCTTGGAAACCTGCTCTGATGGAAGGTGTCCCTTCCCATGGAAGGGTGTTGGGATGAGGTGATCTTTTAAGTGCCTTCCAAGCCAAGCAGTGCTGTGATTCTGTTATTTACCTGTGATGCTTTACAGTTCTGTATAGTGAGGGCTTCAGCACCTATGGCCTTAACTGTGAGACTTCTGTAGGGTAGAACAAAGTATTTAACTTGATTATAACAGGGATCAGAGAATCAACAAAAGACAGAAGTGAGAACAGAGTAAGTAGCTAATATGGTGGAAGAACATCAGAGTAGGTTTTCATTGCAAATGGACTAAAAGAAGGTGTACATTTTTCTCAGTTTGCATCTTCTTTTCTATTGTCATATTTTATTCCCTACTCAGAACATCAAAGTCAAAACAGGCACATGGATATGGCTTTATTTCCCCCCATTTTCATTTAATATACAATATTTGAGGGCATTCGACTTTCTGCTTTTTATTTGCAGCCAGCAATCAAAAAGTATTTTCACTGTATTATTAAAAACTGAAAAATAAATACTATATTTTTAATCTTAAGCGTTTTAAAAACGCAAGGAGATACCAGTGAGTGTCAGTAAGTCTAGCTCTAAGTTGCTTGTGTTGACATACTGCTGAAGGCTAAAAACAGCTTATACAGATTTTATTTGTTTATAGGGCAAATTATAAAATGTTCCACTGAAATAAGTAATGACAATTTTTGTCTACATAAATGTGCATATAAATGTAATGATGTTTGTTGTCATTTCAACATGACTGCCATTATTGAAATAGAAGAGCCAGTACTAATTCTTGCTGTCATATTTCTTAAAAAATGAAAATAAGGCATTTAAAGAAGCGTCAAGGTTTTCAGTGTAGATCATTCATCTCCGGCATGGTCTTAGAATAACACCCTCAGCAAAACAGCCAGACAAAAGCTAACTAGAGTTCTGCTCTCTAATCTTTTTAAGAAACATACATTTGAAGATATTTTCCAACTTCAGAGTGTTCTGGAACTCAGCAAGACCTTAATGAACAAGATGTGAAGTTTTGTCATTGTCTTAGTGGTTGTGTAACCTGGGCACAGGGTAAAAACCTGCAAAAGTCTGCCTTTGATCTCATCAGCCAGAAGAAACCCTTGTCTTTTTTAGCTGATGGTGCCCACCCTCCTGTGGCACTCTACAGGGTAATAACTGACAGCAACATTCAGGCCAAAAATCCCCTCAACACTGAGCTTCTGTGTGATTTAAACACAACAGTGTTCTTAAAACTCCTTGGAATTTGTTCCTTTTTTTCTCCTTCCCTCATCAGTCCTTGCCCATGGCCAGTTGGCTTCAGCATGATCAGGAACGATGCTGAAAAAGTATCATTACTAGATATTAATGACTACATTGAGTAGGTTATATGGCTGAGTAGATTTAAGAGTTGAGAAATCTTGAATTCTGAAGTTCCCTCTTCCACCAAAGTGGCACAAGACCCCAGGCAGAGGTGGCAGGGAGGGTGATGTCACCTTTTTTTTTTGAAGCAACATCCTAATTTTTTGTGCCTAAGCAGCCATGACTTTAAAAGGCCTGAGCACACAAATTGAAAACAATTTCAGCTTAAAACCACAAGCCTGCAAAGTCTTTGAAATGAGATGCCTCACATGTTCCAGAAATGAAAAGCTGAGTTTGAAGCATTTCCTTTTCTCCATGCCTCAGTTTCCCCCAGGTTCCAGCAGAATGAGACAGAACCTGTGACAGGAGGGTAAGAGGGATACTAATTCCCTAATATCTGTGAGAGGCTTTGAATATGTGAATGATATTAAATATTACCACATGCTTTTCCATTCCAGGGGCTCACAAAGTGCTGTGCAGTGGGACAGGCAGCAGTCCCTGCACCACTCTAGAACACATTCAGTGACAATTTCTGCAAGGTAGGGACTCTCTCTCTCTGGTGGCTCCCTGGAGCAGCAGAGCACAGTCAGGGACACAAGGTTGTCTCCCTTCTGGAGTAGAAAGCTGACAGATGAAATTGTAGGCTCAGCTGAACCCAAGAGCTCTGTGCTGTGTTCTGCCCAGATTAATCCAACAGAGATTTTGCTAACTATAAAACACATCTCTGAGAGATAAGCAAACACAAAACCAGCAATCCACACGAAGTTATGAGTCTTATTTTGGGGAAATCATTCTGATAGAGGTCCTAGACATAGCTCTGATCATAGAGCTCAGGAAGAATATTGGAAAAGTTTTCTTCTCCCCTTTTAAATTGATTGACTCCCCAGACAGTGCTTTAATTATTCATGCAGATGATGCGGTGTTTTGTGCAGCACTTTCTGGGAATGCAGCACCAGGGAGTGTTCTCTGATTGTTACTGTCATCACAAACTGCCCACCATCCTTCGTCTTATGTAAATTTAATTCCAAACACACCACTTCATGCTTTATTATCTCACAACAGCAATTGCATTTGGCCCTTTGATTCATCTGTGGAGAATGCATTATGAAGCAAAGCATAAATATCATAAAATGGTTAGTTCATGGGGCTTCTAATTTCAGGAACATCACAAAATGCTAATTCGTAGACTTCATACTAGCACAAAAAATATATTTCAGTGGATGTCGTGAGGGTAAATCCCTGCTTTCGTCCTTCACTTGGAAAATGCTGCAGCTTAAAGAAACTTAAAAGCTCTAATAAAACTTAGAGCAAACTAACTTGCTGGAGTGTTCAGCTACCCTTCATTGTATTCTGAGTTAAAAAAAATAAAATGTAAGGAGGCTTCAAGAGAGTCCAGAAGGGAACTAAAATAAAGAAAGAACAGGTTGCATTTTCTTCTCTTTTACCTGTCATATATTATGGGGTACAGTTGTTTCCTTGTTGGTGCAGTTCTTCTTAAAAATTGGTGAAACTGCACCTACCTGGTCATTTGCTAAAGGTAATGGTACTGAACCACAGTAAAATGAACTCAATTTTACCAAGTGTTGTTCAAGAAAGAGAAAAGGCAGTGCCTTTAGGCAGAAGCATCTGTGTGCATTTCCAAGTGGGGACTGTGGGGACTTCCCCAGCAGAAAGCCTGGGCTGGGAGAAAAGAGTACATTGAGTAGAAAACATGAAGTACACTGTTTACAAACACCACTCCTGTTCAGTACTTTTTCATTTTATGATGTGTGTGTGGAAACTTCATCCACAGATGCTGCTCCATCGATTTTTCCCTGTTTTCAAAAATAATCCGTTTTGAAGATGCATGGGCTAGGAAGATCCATGGGTTTACTTTGGCTGGAGTGTAACACCATAAGTAGCAGAAAAAGTTCAGGCAAAATTTCCCAGCTGTTAGAGGCGAGTGTGGGGTGAGCCTGTGTGAAGGAACAAGGGGATTGAGGCAGGCTGCAAAGCTGGATCAGGGCCAGCACTTACACAGCCCATCAATAGGTGTTAGTGCCTTGTTAGAATTTATGAAGCGATCTTTGCAGAAGACCATTTCCTTTTCAGCAGTTACCAACCCAGGATGCTGAATGCTGCTTTTCAATTTTCCGACTCATTTACACCTAATACCTCTTTTTCTGCATTTTAACAATTATGTCATGATATTTAGTGTTGTTTGTACCATCCTAGCAGCAACCAAAGGTCATTTCTGTGACCATGAAAACCCTGTCCGTATTGAACAGCTCAGCGTGAGCTAAGAGAATTTAGTTCATTGGAGAAAGCCTGAATCCCTGGGACTCCTGCCTGCTGCCCTGAAGGAGCATTCCCCAAACATGTCACACTCCTCATGCCTCCTTTGGTCCACTCACCTGCCTTGTGAAGGTGGAGGTTGCATTTCAGTCCTGCTGGCCAGGGCAATTTGGGGCCCAAAGATCCTTCACAAACAGGGAGGGACTTGTGAGCTTCTGCTTTTCTTGTCCATTAATTATAAAACTTTCCTCAAATCAGAATTAAATCATTTTGTTACACAACAAAATTTGTCAACTGCTTTTGTGTCACTTTCCATGTTTGGTAACTAGCACAGCAAGTTCAGCCTGTGGATTTGTGTATGGATGTGGTTCTTTCGGAAAAAAGAAAGCAAATTTACCTAATTTGTTCATATTTCTGGAAGTATAAATCTGAAGTCTTACTCTAAGACTCTAAGAATCTACTCTTAATCATAATTTTAACATTAACCCCTACATTGTTTTCTAGCCCATGGTCAGAATTACTTGAAAATTAATTGTTAGCTTATTGACTGATGCAGATTGAACCTCCTTTTGCTGGGGTGCACAGAGATCTGTGGATTTGTCTTAGTGAGGACGAAGTCTTAGTGACTGCTCTCCTGCAGTCAGTTGTATTTATATATCTAAGTAGGAAAACACTAGCTAATCAAATCTTTTATATTTTTTTAAAGTGGAGATGATAGCAATTGGAAAAGGACAGAAATTGAATCCTGCACCTAGTGCAGGCAGCACTATTTTTTTTAGATTTTGGATCATGCTTGCTTAGGATCAGAACATTTCTTTGTGTAATGTGGCAACCTTGATTTTTTTACTGGCTATCAAAACTGTTGAGTTTGTAATTTTTAGTCTCTACAAATCGTCATCATTATTTACTCTTAGATGAATAATTTAGATATGTTACTTTTACGAAGACTGGAAGGAAAATTGAGTCTGTATCTCCAACACCAGCAGAGACTTTGTAAATTGTATTAGGATGGAGTTTCTGAAATCCGGTCAGCGCTGTAGATTATTTTATATATGAATGGAAAAAGGTGAAGTATATTTATTGCAAGGTACATTTAAATTTTCAAACCTGTGGGTAAACTTTAACTTCTTAATATTAATAACATTGCATTGGCAAGAAAACACACTTGCTCACTTTGTGTTTTTATATTTTCTTTAATTTTGGATATTGCAAACAACATAGGCATGGAAAGCCATAATAGCCCATAATTTCTAATATTGGGTAAAGCACAAATATAAAATATACTTGAAGCTCAGCTCTAAGTAGATTATAAACATTTAATATAGAATGTTATCATAATATTCAGAGCACCAAATTGCAGACTTCTGTCACCCACTTTCAGGCATGCTTCTGAAGATCATAGTTAATTCTGCTGATTTATGGTAATGCTGTAGCACTATCATATGCAGCATCAGAAACCACTAACAAGCTTAGTATAAGCTTGGACTGAAATGGTTTGAGGTTTAAATTTCTGTAACGATTATAAACTAGAGGGAGTGAAATCCCACTTCAGCAAAAAAATAAAAGTGTCTTGTTACAATTCAATATTGCATCCTCTCTCTCTCCCCCTCTCATTCCAACCCCCCTTACTTTCTCTTCCCTCTTTAGCTTCTCTGAGGAGCCATATTTGAGAAAAGTAATTTTAAATTGTGACTGGCATTTTTAAATTTAAAAATAATCCTTTTTGTATGGTAATGTGCTTTATAATTAGGAGACACAATGCCAGCATTTATTAGAAGTAGAAAAAAAGCTCAGCTGAAAAGTATTAAAATCAACTAGATTTTTTTTGCCCATTTCATTTGAAATGATAGCTATTTATAAAACAAATCTGATGACTTTGCCAACCCTTTCCATAAACATTTTAATAGCAAGTGTCATATTTGACTGTCTCAGGGATACTATGGACTGCAATTACCAGAAATCTGTTTCAAAACTCACTTTGAACATAGGGTTAATAGGAAGGTGTGCGAAGAGAAAACATTATGAACCAGAACTTTAAAGAATGTAAATCACAGTGCTGTTGCCCCAAAGTCCAGTCAAAGGAACTGCATGAACTTGGAGCTGTTGGGAATCCCTCTTTGGCTGTTCTCTGCACACACTGGGCCTCTCTCTCCTGTGCCTTTGTGAGAGCTGTGTCAGGGGCCATTTCTGGCTAAGGGTGATGCTCTGCAGCAAATACAGAACTTCAGGAACCCTGTCATTGCTTTAGACAATGTACTGCCATTTTCAAATTCCAGATTCCCCACTCCCATCAGCCAAGATTGTTTTTTCTCTCTCATAGCTACATGAAAATGTAAACATTTCCCAAAGTGTTGAAAGGATTTGAAATGTTTATGTTATGGGCATCAGATTTAATAGCAAAAATAAAATAATGATTTCTGAGTATCAAATCTTAAAGAAGGATGGGTTTAAGTTATCTCAGTTTGGCCAGGCAAAAAGTTTACAAACCACCACTATCATCCCTCCTATCCCCCATTCATCAAAATTAAGGGCAAGTAAAACATTGCAAGGAAAATCAGCTACATTTCTCCTATTCTTTGTGGAGCTTGTACTGAACTGATTGTTCAACCTTGGTGCAACATATTTGATTTTATAGAGTTCTGTTAATTGTTTCTTATCTATTAGAAAACAAATCATTAGGAAACAACAGTGATAGCTTTATTATATTGGGTCAAATTCAGGCATAGCTCTTGACGTCAATGGGAAATTTGTGAAGGCAAGGAAAAAATCCTTATCGGTTCTTTTTAATTTATGGAAACTGAGCCACATTTTGTTTCCAGTAATCCTAATTCTAGCTCCATATTGCCTTCCTCATTCCAAATGCTTAAAAAGAGGCATCATGAATTAAACAAAACTCCTAATCATTTGCACTATCACCTTTTTCCAAGCAAATTGTAGAATTTTTCACCTGAATCCAACAGTAGCTGACTGTATGGCAGTGAGTTTTGCCCTCATCATGGGGAAATTGTTGCAGCCACCAAAACACATCATAGGTTCACAGTCCACAAGAATCATGAGCTCTCGTGCTTCAGCACATCTCCTGTCTAAAGAGGCAGATGGAATCCACTGCCTGTGTGTTGGACAGCTCTTCTGAGATCTGAACCTGTGTCTCCAAGTTGTTCAGTTGCTTTGCACCTCCTGCCAAGGCTACTAATGCATCCAACAGTCATAGATTTTACTCTAAAAACAGGCCAAGATTTTACTGTAAAAACAGATCTAATGGGTCCTTCCTGCTTCTTTCTCTCATCAGCCTAGCAGAGATCTGAGAAGGAAGCCACCAGGTTCTGTTAAGATTTGGGAGGGCTCATCATCTGGTGCTGAAACACTGACTCCACATGCTACAGCTTTCTTTTCAGGATGTCACTCTCCCGCCTCCACACTCACCACCAAACAAACATAGAAATCTACTACTGTTCTCCCCATGCACTCCATTTTCTTCCAATCTGAGAGCCATTTGTGTGTATAATTGAAAATTAGCAGTGCAGCTGTTTGAAGAGAGTAATTTATCACAGCACATTGTTCGCTCCTGACACTTTAGACCTGGCTCTAACAAGGCAGTGGTTGCTGGGGGTTGAGCTGCAGAAAGTGATTCGGCTGTAATGCCGCGTTTCCCCTGCTTTGTTGCTAATTGTAGCCTCTTTTTCTCCATTGAATTGGGAGTTGAGTAAAAGAGCTTGTTTGCTCTGTGCGACGAGGCTGCCAGGGCCGCTTGGGCTATTATCACAAGATACTCTTGATCTTTTGAAAAGCAGGAAATAGAATTTTTCTCCAACAGGGAAAGTAATTTGCGATGCGTCCATTAGTTCTTCATTAAAGCAAGATTAAATTGCACGGCAAATCACATCTGTGTTTGGATGATTAAAGGGTGGCATTTTAGAGGCCAAAACTAATTACTAGCCAAAATGAATGGGAGTGAAAAAACAGTCATGTTTTTGCATTAGATAGTGTGGCTTGTAATTAGATTCAAGCTAATTCCACTATTTCTTCTCATTTAATGAGATGAGCCTGTCCTCATCTTTTTCTAGGCCATGCTAACAGCCCCAAATGTATAATTTTGATAATACTGAGAGTTTACTTTATTGAAATTTCTTAGCTACCTGCCACAAGTGACTGTTCTGTCTAGTGGTGCTTCATTATACATCAACACAAGCTACTGTGCATGGCCCAAGCAGTATCTCAGGCAATCTCTGTACATTTATATTCATGTACATTTACACAGCTATGAGCTTGTGTGTCTGTATATGCACACACATATAAATACAATGCCCATGGTATGTGCATGTGTTCTTGTTAGACGATTACAGAAATATTTGAAAGAGTATGGAAGAAAGGAAAGGAGCTCTTTCTGCATCCAGAAAGTACAAATCTCCACATAAAATTCCTTTAATTCTGGAGGTTTGTGGAGGCAGTTTTTCTTTCGGCATGAGAAGACAGAGGTAAATAGGGGCATCAAGTGGTGAGTGATTGAAATAACACAATAATTTCCTAAATTTAAAACAAAATGAGGTTTTGCTTGTTATTACAGCAATAACTCTCAGTTGATCATTGGAACTGATAGCTAATTCTAAATGGCCAAGGAATTAATTGACTTTAGTATATATTATGTTCCTAAGATCAACATTTCTTTTTTGTCATAGAGATGCTGCCAATAAAATGTGGTGCTGTTTTTGCTCTTTTTGGGTTCTTGTATTGAGAAGGAAGGAGGTGTAAAGGGCCACAAATTGGATTAATATGAAGCCCAGAGTAAGATATTATCCCTTGATTCTTCTCCTTAGGGATTCTCTAGAAAACAATAGATTTTTAACAACAGGGTTTTTTAACAATAGTTACCTGTTCCATGAAAATTCGTTCCTTCCTGAGAGGGAACCAGACATGGCCAAGTGTCTGTTCATAGACTTCAGGTAAACACTGCTGGGGGGTGTTGAGAGGTACCTGGAGAGGGCAGAGGGGGAGGAAAAGTTCAAAGACTAATTAATAGTAGGCCTGTTCTACAAAATCTTCTGGCTGTTGGTTTATTTTTGTGAGCTAATTATGGGTATGTTAATGCCTTTAGTGTAAGTGTGTAATCAGTCAATTGCAGGGACTTAAGTACCCTCTTTTGAGCATATATTTGATGAATAACTGGAGTTTGTATTTCCTTTTTCTTCCTGTTCCCTAACTGGCTTTTTTTTTTTTTTTTTTTTCTTAAGAGATCGCCAATGCCATTCTAAAGGGAATTTGCATTTGTCTATCCTTACTACTACCTGAACTTTTCCTGTTGGCCTCAATCAGGAGACCGAACTACAGAAGAGACATTTCATTCAGTCCAGGCTGGCAATTCTTATGTTCTTGGCACTCTCTGCTGGATTAGTCACTGCAGGATGCCCCAAATATATCATCATGGTGGACTGGTGAAAAGGCAATAAACTTATTTATAATGTAGAGCTGTACTTTGACTAAGTACTCACTTCAGCAATATCAAAGAAGTTTCCACTACCTTCAAAATTCTTTCCATCCTCATTATATATTAGGAATTTTTTTCCAAATTTTCCTTTCCATGCCTTACTGTCTCATGTGAAACTTAGAGGAGTCAACTGTGGTCCATTTGTTGTCTCCATTATTTTCACTGGATCATTGATTTATATTCACTATATCAGATTTCCATTACAGATGATACTTCTAGATAAGAGCCATGAAACTGCCTCCTGGCAGAATACCACAGAGGCCATTACGCTCACTTCTGATTAATTTTTAGAGATTTGGGGTTTCTTCTAGAGAAGCAATGATCTATTCCAGGATTGCCAGTTTCATCTGAATTTACTATGGACATTATGCAAAACAAATTGTGGAGTAATGCAGAAGTTCCAGCAAAGGAGAAGGTGAGCTTCTTGACTGCAAATTGAAAATAGAGTTACAGAGCAGTCCAGTTCCCCTTGAGCATAGAGTCTTTTCCTTCTTCTCACTTAGGAACTTTCCAACAAGTCAGCCAAAGGGACTGGCTTCATTGTGTTTTCCCCCACAACAGTTCTTTTCAAAGATTACTTGTAGTTGCATCCCCAGTCTGCTAGTTGTTCCTTTTGTCTCCTGAGATTTCCAACATGAATTTGGGTTACTTTCTTAAATTATTTTGCTTATTGGTTTGTTTGTTTGATTTTAGTCTGATTAGAATGAGATTTTAGTGGCTCACATCTCCACTATGTATTAGTTCTGTTTCCCTGGAGATTGGTTTTTTGTTCTTGACTAATGAACATGAGACTCATGGCTAAGTTTTAGGGATTATTTAATATCAGTGGAATAATCAGGAGTTGCACTTGGCAGAGTTTTAAACAACATTTTAAAGTTATAGTACTATTTTATTACATGCATAACATAATACCCACATTACATCTTTCTACTGCAGTCCACATAGATCAGTAACATAGGTGAAAAGCTTTGTATTTTGAGTGTTTCATCTAAAATACTTTCATCTATTCTTTTAGGGACCCATGCCATTGCACCTGCATTTGAATTCTCCTGATTATAGGGAACCTTGCTTGCTAAAACAATGAGATAAATGTGTTCATTTATCATTGCTTGTGCCCAGAAGAACTGTGACTGACATTTCTGCAGGTATTCTGGCAAGCTGAAAGGCTTCTTACAGCTAATAGGAGGGACTAAGATTCACTTGAAGACAGAAGGGTTCTATTTTGCTCTAAAGACAACTTATATTTTCTAAATTGAGGGTTGGAGATTTCAAAACTTTTCTAAGTCCTCTGTTGACCTTGAACACTTCCTGCAATAATGGAGCCAAAGTCTGCAATAACAAGCCTTATATACTACAAAACCATTACGTATTCTGTACTTTTAGCTTCCCAACACAGTCCTTCAAAACAGTGTGTGCAGCTGCGGAGGTTTAACCCCAGCCAGCAACTCAGCCCCAGACAGGCTCTCAGTCACTCCCCTGCAGTGTGATGGGGGAGAGAATCAGAGGGTAAAGGTGACATAAACCCATGGGTTCAGATAAAGGCAATTTAAAAGGCAAAGCAAAAGCTGCACTCTAAAGCAAAGCAAAACAAGAATGAATTCCCCATTTCCCATGGGCAGGTGTTCAGCCATCTCCAGGAGCGCATCAGCTGTGACCCAGGGAGACAAATGCCATCATTCTGAACATTCTCTGTTCCTTCTCTTTCCCCCAGCTTTACATGATGCCACATGGGCTGGGATATCCCTCAGGTCAGTTGGGATCAGCTGTCCCAGCTTTGTCCTCTCCCAATCTCTTGTGCCACCCCCTTGCTGTTGGGATGGGGTGAGGAGCAGGAATAGTCTGGGCTCTGTGCAAGCCCTGCCCAGCCAGAGCTAAAATATCCCTGTATTACCTGCACTGTTTCCAGCACAAACCCCAAACACAGCCCCAGACTAACTATAAGGTTTGCTTATCAATCATCCAACTCTGTGCATGCAAATAATTGTCCAACTTCACTACAGAGGCTGAAAAGGTAAAGAGAGGATAAAATACAAGTAATATTTTTTTAATCCGTAAACAGAGGATCCATTAAAAGTTACAATTAAAGCAAATAAAAGTAAAAGGCCAGATTATCTTCTTTCTCCATATATATAAAAGTCAAGCATTCAAAGTCTTCAGTTGTTTCTCATTGTTTTCCAGAGAAAGAAGAAAAACTGTTGAGATATTGACACCAGTACATAGCACTTTGTATATACACATATAATTATAGAAATCATTGTATATGAAGCCTCAGGGAAGATAAATATATGCAAGATTAATAAATGACTTGATTTATTCAAAAGATTATCAAATCACATGAAGTGACCACATTTCTGATAGGAGGGACAATATAATAATAGAATATACTGAGGTGGAAGGGAGATAGCCAACAGAGGAATTGGTAACAGTGACTTCTTAATCTTCCTCATTATCATAAGTATTTGTATGATTGTGTCTGTAAGATGGTGAGAAGTTTGGCCATAGCCAAAGAAATACTGTGCATTATGAAGAGGAAGTTGTAAGAAAAGAGGTTTTATGGCCTGCAGCAGAAGGAAAGGGTCTCTGGGCAAAGACAGCAGGAGTGGCAGGAAGAGGTGGAATAGATCATGAGGACTGCAGCTTTAGTAAGACAGAGACAAGATTTAACTGGAAGCAAGGAGGGGGAGCCAGCATCATGTGACTCTTCAGCCAGTGTTTGCTGCCACTGGTATTGCAAAAGAAATCTCAGGAATAAAATTTTATTTGAGGCAGAATAATTTATCTAAGTCATGATCTTGGCATTTTGTGGAGATACTATAATTATAAAAACTTGATTAGATCTTCCAGTCAGAAATCCTGTACGATGACAAGTAATATTCAGGTCACACTTCTCCTTTGAAGTTTTAATGGCCACTACAATTTTATGTTAGTCACTCACTCATGTTTGAAGTAGGCGTGCAAAGCCTTGGCTGTCTCCATTTGTCTATAACTACTTTAGAAGCTTCTGAAGGCACTGAACTCATAAAACTGCAGGCTTCAAAGAGCTTATTCAAAGATTCCATTCTGCTGCTGCCATTTATCAAAGGGACACTTTTAAAATATATAGCTCTTTATAATAATTTTTTTTTTAAATATAAACCTGGCAGTAGGGATGATTAAAACAAAATCTCCATTGGCTTCAATGGCAGCAGAACTGAGTTCCATGGCTTTAAATATAATGTTTATATTTCTACAAATAATATTATAGTAAAGCAAGTTCCTAATATAATGAGGCACAATTCATTTTCACCTCTTTGTTCACCAACCCCCTCCTTCCAAATAATTGTTTGGAACTTCACTGTGTGTTTAACTTTGAACTTTAAATCAAATTTTAAATTTAACCCCACAATACAGAAAGGGATTGTCTCTCCCAAAAAAAAAGAGAATCTCACTGTTTCTAAGTAGAATTATTTCCATTTTCTGATGCAAACCTGAAGGGTCAGTAGAATGTTAATGTTAGATTATCATTAATTTAAAAAATAAATCCAAATCCATTTTATTTTTTTCTGTCATTTATCGATTCCATGATAGATCTTCCTGATTTCTAGTCCATGATTCTAGATAAATCACATGACACTAAGCTATTTTTTATCCCATTTGAACAAGATAACAATACTTACCTATGTGACATTCATAGGACATGGTCTCCTGTCCAGTCCTGTTCCTCAAAACACAGCAGGGGACTTTCCACTGACTTTATTAGATGAGCCCTTTAACTCCTCATCTTCTGTGAAGAATCAGGCCTGCGGGGAAAGTGGTAGTTGATGTCTATGAATGGGTATGATATCAGCTAAAAATTATTTTAGAAG
This sequence comes from Sylvia atricapilla, assembly GCF_009819655.1. Taxonomy (NCBI): domain Eukaryota; kingdom Metazoa; phylum Chordata; class Aves; order Passeriformes; family Sylviidae; genus Sylvia; species Sylvia atricapilla. The sequence goes on from NC_089149.1 coordinate 7,240,544, forward strand.
TGCATCTTTAGGGTTATAAGGTGTTCCTACTCGTTCCTGAATCCAGCTCGTTGCTTGTTTTGCTTGCTCCAAGAGAGGACATCATAACATCACATCTGTTGCCATGGGAATGGCTGTGATTTTGCAAATTCAGCTTTGTGTCTTCATGAGATCAGGCAGAACAAAAGAAATGGGCAATAGGGGAAAAGCCATAGTGTAAGAACAAGCGCAATTTGATTCTAAATTCAGGCCTAAACCCTTTGTCTTTATTGGGGTAACTCCCCATCCAGCTCCTTTTGAAGTTACTCCTTTTCTGTTGTTACTTACAAGGTTTCCCTGGTTGCCTTGGGGAGGGAATTCCACGTCCAGTCTGCTTGAGCACTGCCTGGCAGAGTGACTGATTTGAGTCTCTGGACTCATAGTACAAGTAAACAAAGATAAACTAATGATACTGTAAACACAGGTAATAGCACTTCACTTTTCGTAGTCTGGAGTAATTCCCCCATATTTCCAATTACAAATTACTTTATCGTGAAATAATTTCTCTGGCTTGGATAACAATTTTTTTTTCTAAAATGAAATTATTACTATTTTAGGCTAAAATTCCCTATTACAGAAAATATACTGGAATACCTAAATGACAAGTATCTGGTAGGTGCCCTGTTCATACAGAACTTCAGAATCTGGAGTTTTTAAACAACTGTGTCAAGCTTTTTTTAAAATTTTGCAGTAGCATTGTTGCTTTATCTAATTTAACAGAGGACGAAACTTGAGGGTTGCACTACATCTACCAATCATTGTTTCCAAAGTGTTATTTTTAATTCCTAGCTATTCCTGGAATCCATAGTCCTGCTTGGAAAAGCATGACTCTGTTAATGGCCTGCTTTAGAAGTAACACAATTGCCAATCAATAAAAATTGGCATAGATGATATTTGAGAACTACAGACAATTCATGGTCTCCACAGTGCAGTTCTGAAACATCAGGGTAAATTATGGGTTTCTGGGAGTGTTGTACAGATTTCTGTTTCATTTTTCAGAATCATTTAGGAAGGTCAAAATAATGATATAATCCTGCACCTAATGTTTTTGACTGGACTTTTGCAACAATTAAAGAGTTTCTCTGGAGATGGATTTGACTGATTTTTTTTTTTTCTGGATAGACAAAACTAAACTCCCTGAGACTTATAGTCTTGCTTTCAAAATAATTTTGACAAACTACTGGAACTCCAGGCCTTTTTCCTACACACACAGTGAGACCCTTTATAGTAAAATTGAGGTATTTATCTGAAAAATCCAAAGTTTCTATATTCTGTAATGAGCCCCTCTCTGAGAGACTGACAGTATTGTGAATGCTGAATACTCTCCCCTACTCCCCCCTCTCGACATGTTAAACTGAGGATGTGAAACTTTGGTAAATTCTGGGGCACAAGCTTTCATTCCTCTGATGAAAAATCTGAGGTGTAATTTATAATCTATTTCTTACAGAATTTGATGACAAAGGGGCTTGTTTTTAAAGGGGGACTTGGCCAGATTTCCTCAGATGTCCTCAGATGTTCCATGTGGTTGCAGTGTGGTGTTGGAGATGTGGATGTGCCATAGCTGTGCACGCTTTCAAGTTCTCCAAGTTCCTCAAGTCCTGTCTGAAAATCAGCCTATGCCTTGTGCTGGCCAGGTAAGACCAGGAGAGCACCTGGGCTGATTCTCTCTGGAGGCTGTTGCAGTTTAGACTTTACAGAGCTAGAGAAAGAACAGGATATTGTGATTTTTTTATTCATTTCCACCCACTGCAGCCAACAATGTCTTCTTCAACCATCAGTCATAGGATAAAGTACTGCAACAATCCCAGGGGTGAGATGGCACCTTTTTTGTTTGCTGTACAGTGGTTTTTAAAGGGTATTTCAAGGCACCTCTGATCAACGTTAATACTTGACAAAAAAATATTGCCAAATATTTATGGTAGACAGAATAAAGAGGCCAAAGCAATTGCATTAAATTGACTAAATATTTTGAGAGCTGCTGAAAAATTCTTCTGTCCAAAAGTACAGACTTGAACTGCAGTCCTTAGAAATGTGCACCTTGGTGCAACTGTAGAAAACAAAAAGGTAAAAAGAATGACAAATAGGTTTTTAAAAATATGGAGCAATTCTGAAATACTTCAAAACTGCTCCATGAAAAGGGGTGCAATGGTGTCTAACTAAACTGGAATAATTATATCCAAACAGCTTCAATTTTGCTGTTTATTTCAATCCAAGAAACATTGTAAAGCTGGTCTTTCCCATTTATGGCATTTTTTTCTAACAAATTGTACCACCTTTCTTCACTTTATATGATTTACTTATGTAATGCAAACATGCACCACACAGGAAAATTTGTTGAGCTATAAGAGCAAAGCCACATCTGAACAAACAGCTTGAGAACAAAGCTGTGATCACATGGGAGCAATTCTCACTGAGGCTCTGAATGTATTTTCAAAGCAGGATTTTGTACCTGATGAGTTGCCATATTTAAATTTCCAAATAAATATTGGTATTCAGTGAAAGATAATTACTAGAGGCATTATGAGTCTGAACACTGTGTCAAAAGCAAAGGCTATGCTTCTTTAATAATGTAAACAGAATGGGAACTCTCATGTCTGAAACACTTTGAATCACATCACAAGAAGACGAAAATAGCACCTGAAATGATACAACAGGGATCCAGTGTGAATCTGGATGGAATCTTTGATTTTGCAGAATCAAACTATCAACTCTGTGCATTGGTTAGACCTTCTCTGCTGATCAGGATTTGAATGCTTTTCTTAAATCTCATAAGCACTCTCTAAAGTTCTTTGTCTGTTTTTAGCAAAAGATAACACATTGGCATAAATTCCATTGTGCTGAACTGTTAACACCAAGAGAAAGCTAAGTTGTCAAAATCATACTGAATAAGTTCAGACTTCTCCTAAGGTAAAAATAACTCACCGTTGAAAAAACAAGATGAAGACAGAAAGATAGTGGGAGATACCCTGAGTGCATTCTGAAATGCAGAAATGTTGTTATTGAAATAATAAAAAAAAAGCATTACTCTGAGTAGAACCAACTCAGTAAAGGAGATCCAGAAGTGTTACATCCATTCTTAGTAGTAATTTTTTTCCCATTTTTCTCTTCAGCCTTAACTGAGCCCAACTGTTAAAAGCTATCAAAATGCTCTGATCTGAATATTTAGAAGAACTGATTATCTCTGGGCTGCTTCTGTGAAGTAAAATTTATTATTCTCATAGTTTGAGAGACAGCCTTGTGTTACCCATCTCAGGGACCAAATGTCAGGAAAGGATTAACAAACTACATAGAATTTGTATTCACTGGAAAATTTATCAGAGCACCAAAAGGAAGTTGCAGACAAGGTGAGCCTTTAAAATAACCATTCCATGCTGAGGTACCTGAGCAGCTGCTGGTTTCATATTCCTGTCAGGCTGAACCTCAGGGGCAATACAACTGGCATGGAAAAAAACCCTTCTAGAAGATACAGAAACAAATATTGATTATTTTTTAAATCTGAAAAAGAACAAAACCCCCTCAATGAGTTTGTATAGGATGAATCTTTCTACCAGTGGTGCAATCCTCTGATCAATTTTCATCTTAAATACAGGGTTAGAATGGAATTTGCTGAATAACAAAGGCTCATCATAATTTGGCCAAGATGGGATTCCATGAAAGGTCATAGATAATGGATTACAAGTTGCAACTGCCTCAATTTTTTAATTGTCTGTTATATCAATGCAAGTATAACACATCCTGGCTTTTATGGTCACAAGTACCTGGAGAAAATGCAGGATAAATTCTAGAGAAATTGGTTAAAAAAAAAAGCATCAACAATATAACAGCTTTTTCTTAAAGAGAGTGTCACTTATTAGAATTACCAGACTTGAGAACCCGAGACCTGTGGATGAAGGAAAAGAAGTTGCCAATGCTTAACAAAAACAAGAGGTCCCCAAATGTCGTCACCACAAACCAAAGGAAGAGTGATAAAAATGACCCATATTTCTAACTGAAAAAAAAAAAACAAAAAAAAACCAAGATAAAATTCAGACAGTGTTTTCTAACCCAAGGCAGACAACAGTCTGTTCATATAAAAGTCAGGTATTGTCACTCACTCCTGGGTCAGTTTTAAAGGAAAGATTGAAACTTCTCAGACAAAACTTGTGACAGTCTACAAGGGCATAGGCAGGGTGAGCAAGAGGTTATTGCAACTACTGGAAGCACTGATAATGTAGTTTACACACGTTTTTTTTTTTAATATGGTTATTCAGATATAGCTACGGTTGGAAGATAACAACCCAATACTTTTTGCTTGCCCATGTTTTTGCTGTATCTTTAACATCAAGGTAGTTTCTAACCTTGCATAATGTCCCATGGCAATCACTATTGAGGGTGACAGCCACTTCAGGAGACTGCTTTTAAGGCTTTTTCTTACACTAAATAATTTTTATTATGTGCCTATCCAGCTTACAAAGTTCCCATCCACCACCTTCCCATTCTGTTAAATTTTTTGGGAATGCCCTGAGGCTCCCCTGTCCTTTATGGAGTCAGACACTATGGATGTCCTCCCAATGTCTGGACATGCCCATGCTTCCTTCCAGCCCCACAGGGACTCTTTCCATGCCCACACCACTCACTCTTCATACTTTATACATGTTGGACCCTTATGGCTTCTTCCCTCCACACTCCTTTCACACCGTGATTAATTCTCCTATTTCTACAATGGGAAGACAAACAGAGATGAGATATTTTGTTGTCACGGTGCATGCTGCTAATGGCTTTGATCTGTGGACAATTACAGATCTATTGTAGCCTCTGGGTCTGCCAGCTCAATATCTGAGCTTCATATATTCCCTGTTTAGCTTTTTTTTTCTCAATTTGATTCTGCTTAAATCTGTAAATACATATGAATTTATGCCTAGGACATTCATTCTTTGAGAAATGGTGGAGCTGATTGGATGTATTATTCAAAAGTTTCCATGTTACAGCCTGAAATGACACTAACCTGAGAATAAAACCCTGCTCCATTTGGCTCCCTGTTATCTGCAGTAGCTTTCCTGGGGTGAGCTATTTGGAGGATGTACAGAAGCATGTGTGACTTTCATGTTGCTGTTAAGGTGAGGCCATTGTGCCAAGAGCTGTGACGAGTTTTCACAAAGATAGTTTGAAAAGACAAAACCAGGACACTGGCTTTGCTTCACAGGTGGGTGAAAGAAGGCAAGGGGCACAGCCAGAGGAACTAGGAACCAACAGCCAGCCAGAGAAACTTCTGTGATCAAAGTCCAAGAAAAGTGGGGTTTTTTTTCATGAAATTTGCCATTAGAGATATTGAGGAGGCCTATGTATTAAATTCCTGAGTTTTGAGGCACCGTAATAGAGCTGTCAAACAAAGATATAGAAAGTGCCACTGTTTCCACGAGACATGACAAGCTAAGGATTCCCAACAAAGTAAGGCCACCTGAAGAGGGATAATGAAAGTGATTACATCAGCAAAGAGGAAGGAACAATCCAGGTAAAGAGTTGGTGGATGTTTGATCTTGGAGGGTTGCTGTTACCTCCAGTGCAGTCATCCAAAGCTGTCTAAAAATTAAATAGGCTAAAAGAACAAGAATGCCTAGGATTTCTTCCAGGAATTTCTGTAGTTACCTACTAGGCATCAAAGGAGACTTCTTTTGAACCTTCAAATATACAAGGAGGTCACATGCATTAGTCACTGCAGATTTGGTAACCTATTATTCATTATTTTCTTTTATTGATTGTTTTACTGTCCCCAAGGCTTCTGTGTTGCTTTCTGTGCCACAAAAAAAAAATCTGTAAAATCTTGAGGTTTTTACAGGAGTAATAGCAGCTGTCTCTCCTTGTTATTGACAATAATAGCATAGTTTTTCCCTATTAATTGTTATTAGGGGACCTCATATGAATTTTAATTCACATTTTTATAATGAATGATGTCTTGTAATCAGAAAAAAGAAGACAGGTTGACCTAAGATAATCTCTTATTTAAAGATGACTTTTAAAAGCATAAAGTTGCAACAAATAAATTACTTGGCTTAACCACTTCATTAATTTCTTTTTAAAAAGAAAACATGGTGACATGCCATACTTCGGTTATGCTGTCATTCAGGACAAAGAGACAAACCAAAGCAATGATAAAATTGTGGAAAATAAGGTATCACTCACAGATATAAATAGCCACTAATTAAACAGATGCAGTTAGAAAAATAATCTACTTGCTTTATAACTCTAGGTGGCAGCAGTGGAACAAAATAGAGAAAAATGTATGATTATGATAATACTTGCTCCCTGTTAATACAAAATCCATTAATTAAATACTGCTGATGCTGTTGCACGACACAGTGTTACTTTTACACTCTAGATGGCAGCAGCATCACAAAATACAGAAAAATAAGATTAATTGTGTTCATGCTGTGTCTGAGAATTCAGCCCCTTCAAGTTTTTGGAGGTTAAAGTTGGAGAGGTCGAAATGCAGATTTCCAGTAGGCATTTCCCACGACAAAAGGAGAAAAAAAGCTAAAAGTGATTGTAAAATAACAGATACAATTACAGGTAAATCACTTCTGAAGCAATGAGACGTTTTGCTATTCTGGCTTTTTCTAATGGAGAATGGATGTGCAGAAAACATAAATGACAGCATCTCTGCAGGTGAGTGTAGTATAGTGATCCTAAAAAAAAAAAAATCTGTGCATGTGCATACCTGTCACGCTTTTGTGCATTCAGAGAATTACAGCTTTTGCCAGAGAAGGCAGAGCCAGCAACCATACCATGAATTCAGTCTTACAAGAGTAGTTTTTGCACACATCACTTGACAAGGACTTCATGTGCACAAGGAGGGGTCAAAAGACTTTGAGGTGAAAAGAAGGTATTTGCTTTAGAAGATACAAAGTTTTGGTAAAACCCATTTGGAATACTGTTTGGCTAGAAAGCATCATGGATGCCAGCTCAGCAGAAGGGGCTGCAGGAACCGCATAAACCCATCTCTCCTGCCTTTTCCTCTTCTGATGGAAAGAAGATCCCAACTGGATAAAAAGCTCCAGCAGTCCAGTAATACCTTCATATTCAAACCATGCCCTGCCAGGGGAGGTTACACAGAACATTATTTAAGTATCTGAGTCTGTTGTTCAGGTTGCTGTGGGTACTTCTCCTGAGGCATTACGCTGAGCTATGGCCAAAAGAGCAAGCCTCCAGCAGAGACTGTGACCAGCAGTGTAATGCAAGCCTAAAGAGGGACAGTAAGGGAAACCTAGTGTATGAGGAGATTCTTTTGGGGAGCTGACTTTGTCCAGCTGGCTGCTGTATTATCCTGGGACTCAGAGGCTTCTGGAGGGTGGAGAAGGTTATGTCCTGGTCCAATTTTCTTTCAACATTTTGTCAGGAACAGATTGTTGCCCAGTGCCATGGCAGGGTCACACTATGGGGTTGGTTTCTTCACCATTTTTGGGGAATGTGCCTTGATGTCTCACTGGGATCTGTTAGTGTGATCCAAGAGTAGGACTATGAGAGAGACCCAAACACCAACTGGGGGCCCATTGTGTTTTTCCTTTGCTCTTTGATCACTTCACATTCACTCAATATAGAAAGGTTCTTGCTCTGTGATGCATAATTTAAGAATGGATTTTTGATTAAATGATTATTTTGTTTTAAAAATTGTTACATCTGTCTAGGAGAAAAAGATTATAGTGGAAAACTAAAGCTGGGCTGGTATCACCAGTATTAAGCTAAAGCAAAAGTTAAGGCAGTCCACTTATGGTGTAAACACAAACGGAAGAATTCTTTAATATAAATATATTTGTAAGCTATTGGTAAATCAGGTCTGAATTAAATTATCAGATCATCAGTTCCAAAGACTGACTATAAACTAAATAATATATTATGAACTCTTTGATTATAAATCCTAAAAATTTCAACCTGTGAATCTGTAACTCAGAAGTTACATTAATATTTTGACAGGGAAATGAAAAAAACTTTAGTACCTGAACAAAACTCTGAGAAAGAGATGGAATTATCTTTTCAGTTCCTCTACAGTAGCTGATACCTTCCTTTTTTCAAAAGTAAGCATATCTAAATATTATTTCAGGCTACTTAAGACTGTTGCAAAGTTTTCTGGCACTTTTCCCAGCTGAACTCCAGCAGCTTTTAATAAACAGGCCTGACTACATTTTCAAATCCTAAAATTAAATTTAAAATATTTTGGATGTCTCTCACCTAGGAAAGCAAGGATAAAAGCAAGTACAGGAAAAATCAGATACTGAAGGTAGCAAAAAAAAAAAATTCAACTGTATTCTTTGCTCTTACAATCTCTTGGAAGAAAAGATGAAGCAATTGCAGAGCCAACTGGTGGTGCTGGTACTGTGCCTCTCACTCGAGGCTTCCTCCACAGCCCAGGAAGGAGCCCATGCACTGGGGTGTTCAGGCTGCTCAGGAGATGTGCTGAGGTTTCTATTTTCTGGTGAACACCAGGTGCCACCTGCACTATGAGGTGTGTGACAAGTTTCCTGTCCTTGGCAGCCTTTCATAACTTCATGGTCAGTGATGTGTTTGAGACCAGAGATTTCTGAGGATTCAGCTCAGCTTAGCTCCTGTACTGCAGGGACAAGTACCTGCTGGGAGGCTATTCCAAGAGACAGCAATTCCATGGAAAAAGCAGATTTTTCCTGTTAAAGTGAGAGAGTCCTGTTGAATTTAACACTATGGCCAGATGTGTATTTGCCCATCTGCTGTGGACAGATTCCCAGACCAAGCTGTTCCACTGGTGGCATGAGAAGGCACAGTGAAAGCAAGGGTTGTGTCTTTCACCTGGGCAAAGGCTCTCTGTTCCTTCTCTGCTTTGAATTGATTCCTTCAAGGCTTGGACAACTCTTGATAGCAGAGATCCCATTAGATGGTGGCAGCTAATTTGTTGAAGGGATGAGGGCAAAGACAGCTGCTGCCTTCTCCTTGGTATTATTAATACATGTAGTAATAGTGGTAGTGTTATTTTCTGCCCACTGTTAATTTGTCAGATGAATAGCAGCTATGTAGTGCAGGAGACCAGTCTGCATTGTTTTATTTCCTCATCATTGCAATGACTTTCTTTAGAAGGAAGTTCCTGTGCCTGAGGCCATAATGTACATACCTGCTGTCTGACCCACTGTTCAGCTGCACAGAGGAAGGACTGAAGACATGTTCTAGAAACAACAGCTTGGAGTGGAGCAATGCAGGAGGAGGAATGACACACACGAAGCCTATAGACCGTATGTTTTCTCTGGAGAGGAAAATGCATTAAGACACAAACATTTGCTGCGTGTGCACGAGTGCCCGTCTCGCTGACACAAAGCCACTTCACTGAAGTGCTCTCTCAGCCCGGGAGGTACCAGCGTCAGCCACAGACCTAAACTGCTCCTTGCTTTGTGAACTCCTGCAGTGATCAAGCGTGGAGGTGTCTTAACTTACTGAAATGAGACAATGGCTGAAGATGCTGAAAAGCACTGGCTGAGGTTGTCACAGAACCCTTGCAGCAGAATCTGGTTTCTTTGAAATATTCTTCATCACTTAAAGTTATTTCTTCCTATTCTTTGTAGATAATTCCTGTGGTTTCTAGCACACAATCCCTCCCCCAATGCATAGTCTCACACTGTAGGCTACACCCTAAATCCTAAAGAAAGTGACTCACCAGCTCCTTGGACTGCCTCTGGCAGACTTTCTCTAAATTTAGTGCCTTGGAAATATCACTAAGAGCAGGGAAATTCTCCAGCTAATATTTGAATAAAAAAGAGATCTTTGCTTAATAGTATGTGAAGGTTATGTAGTGAGGAGCACTTTTCTGCAGGTAATATAAACTCATGCTTAGTATAAATGATCATGGCAAGATCTTTCATTACAAGTCCATGAAATTAAAATAACTCAGATAAAATTATATCAGGAAGATAAAGTACCATTTGGGTGAAAGCACTGTGCTGAATCAATCTATCATATTGATCAGCATAATGTTTCTGACAGAACTGCTCATTTGAAATCATCTTCACCTGCTTTTTGCTGTTGTGGGATAATGCAGAGCAGAGCTGTGCAGCCCCAGGAGCTGTGAGCTGGATCTGCTTTACAAAGCCCTGTAACACATCCCCCTCCTCCTGCCCTGCTGCAGGCTGTCCCCTCTCCCAGCAAGCAGCTCCATCCTCTTTCACACATCTCACACCTCACCTGGCACAGCTTTCCTGCCCTGTCTACACTGCCCAAGCAACATCCAACCTCTTTGCATTCCACCCTGAGCAGCTCCTTGCTCATTTCCTCAGCAGTTTCCCATCACCTCCATGTGTGAGCAGCCAGACTCTCCCCGTGGCTGACCAGGCAGCTCCATTTCCCCTGAAAGGCCCTGCTACAGACCTCATTTTCTGTATGCATGGGCAGCTGCTGCAGAAAAGAGGTAGAAATAGGCAAAGGATCTGGGCAGGGAAGGGTGAATGGCAGGAGCTATGGTGGGAATACCTTATGGACTGATAGCATAAGAGCTGTGTGCTAGACTGCCATGGACTGAGTGTTTTCACATAGGGAGAATGTAGTTGGCCTTCTCCAGCTACAGGTCAGATGTAACCTGCCTGGGATGATGATCTTCTTCCGTCCACGTAAGCATCAAAAATTTCATGCTTTGAGCTGAAGAGCTCAAACGTAGGAGAAGAAAAAAATCTCTCAGCATCTCAAACTGAAATTAACTGTTATCTTTGAAACATGAACAAGCTGCACCAATAACACTCTCAGCTGAACACGCAGATTCTTAGGTTGGTTTTGCTGAAAAGTAAAAATTAACAATTCAACATAAGTCTTAATATAGGCATGTGTCTGTCTGGCACGTGCAAGGATTTCCTCCAGTACTTTCTCTCTCTTAATGCTGCAAAAACCAGTAATACCAATGATGATTCAGCAGCAAATACCTTGAACTTTGGAAGAGTGACTTGGCACCTGAGCCCAATGCTGCTTCAAAAGGACAGTAGTCTCTTGGAGCTTACTGAGCCTTCCCTCAAAGGTTACATGGCAAAATGTCAGCAGACTGTATTACCAGAGCCTTCAAAAAATGGAGAGTACCAAAGTAAAGGTAATTTTTTGGTTTATGATATTTCTACTCTGATAAAAGGATAGGCAGATATGGCTTTTTCATTAAAAATTTAACCCTTTATGTTCAGTCTTATCTGCTGCCTTCGAACTGGATTTTACTACATCTAATTTTTCCAGACTCAATTAGGTGAGTGGGAGACCATTTTTTCACTTTTTTCGTCCTGTCAACAGAATTATATACTACATTTCATGTAATTAGATGTACACATGAATCTGGGTAGATGATACAAGCTGAAATTTGAAACAGAGAAGTCTTGACAAACTGGAAGTAAATGCATAAAATATGTATGCACATGATGGAACACTGGAAACACAAGCTCTAACTACAGTTTCAGCTCCAATGTTGTGGTGTCAGGTCTTGAGTTGCAGGTTTTCCAAGCCCAGTGGCACAAAAAATACGTCCTTCGCTTTTAAACAGATTGAATTTTGTGTAGAATCATTGACAGACAGTGGCAGTACATCTACTCTGTACAGAAGAATGTGGAGAGAATCAAGTATGAAATGTAATCTCTTTATCAAAAAGAGAAGACAAAGCTTTGATGTCAACAGGAGTCCTTCTGTGGAGTTTGATATAGAATTAATTTCAGTAATCTTAATTATTTTGCCCCGTCTTAATATCTTTATTGTGCCATGAAATGGTGTTTTCCTAAGAGAAAACAAACAGTTTGGGGATTTTCTTTTCTTTCTTACTGAGTTTTGTTTTGGTTTCAGTGGGAGTTATTTGTTGTTGGTTGAGTTGCTGACAAAGAAGTCCTGAGGGACAGGAGAGGATGTGTGTGTCTTGGAGTGTTGATGTAGGTGGCATATTGGCCTTGTGATGGATGCACAGAATTGAGGAGTGATAATTCACCCCAAATCCCCGCTTGTAATATTTTGATGTATTATGACAATATAATCTTGTGTATTAGTAACAGATTATTATATGTATATTTATGGGGTAGTATTTAGCCAGATGAGATTTGCTTATGTAAATTCTACTACCTGTGTTTGAAACTGATAGTGGCTGTTACTTAATGGTGCTCCAGAAAGCACATTGTAAGTTCAGACTTAGTGTGTTTGGAGAACTCTCAATGTTTATTTGCTTCCTCCCTATTCTCTCTTCAGGAATTTTAGAAAAATATATTTCATCCAAGAACTCTAGTCTTCTGATTTGGTGATATTAGTTTCATTTGGTTGTGTGCCCCTTTATGCAGTCTTGATTTAATATGTCATTTTCTTCTCACAGAACAGGGATGAGTGAGTGAGAACCAAAACTTTTCTGAAAACAGAAAGAAAGGCTTTATTATATAAAGCTTAAACAGAAAAGCAAGAGTGACAGGATTTCCATGCAACTGAAAGATTATCTTCTTTAAATGTCTAACTCATGTCTGCTCTTTATGGGCAGATTGTTAGACTGTATGTTCAGCTCTCTCAGGAGACATTTAGGACTTCAAATGCAATAATAAATTAATTTCCGAGATAGAGACAAGAATGATTCAATTCCAAACCAGAGATGTGAAACTTCTGTGGAATTCTCAAACATTAAAAAGCACAAATGACAGCTTTATTTACTCACGTAAATAAATACCCAGCCAAGGAGGCAAAACACAAGATCGACAGCATTGGGAAGAGCAGCTCCAAAGAGATGTGACTTACCCCAGTGTTACTCACGTCACTTGGCTACCCCAGCCCCCTGAGAGGCCAAGGACAACAAAGGGAGGGCAGATGAGAGCCCTGGTGTGTGCAGGCCGGGCTGCTCCCGAGATAACTGAGGCCACTCCTGGCAACCAGGAGGTGACAGTTAACACCCATCATCTCGGAAAGGAAACCATTCCTTTCCTCAGAGGCCAACACAAAGCTACCAGGTGGGAACAGTTTTCTGTCACTGTCTATCAAGGCTGGAGCACAGCTCCCCAGCCTTCTGCGACATCAGTTTTATGCTGAGAGCACAGCAGTCTCAAAAAACACTGAAGAGCCATTTACTTGTGAAGTATAAGAAACATCTGTCAGGGGCTAAAAGTGTTAAAGAAATGCTTAACCGTACATTGAGTTGGCAGAATCTTGGGCTCAGACTACAGGAAAAAAACATTAGGAGTGAAAGTCCACAAGATTTATCCTAATTTATCAGATTACTTCCTCAGAAAGTCTCCTTTTGAACTGCTCTTCAACAGAAGAACAAATGTGTAGACTTCAATGCTTAATAAAGCTAAAAGCTTCTCCCTGGGGTAATTGAAATTTTTCTATCAAAGGGTAGATAGACCTGGTTGCAGCTGCAACAAAGAAGAAACATATAAAGCCAAGTGGAAAGCAGTTAGACAGCATTGGTGGTGTAGGACCATTGAACATGGTCTTGCTAATTGGAATCTATAGCACAGGACATTCAACTACATGCTGGGCAAATGACCCTGAAAGTTTCAAGTCTATCTAGTATAAAAAAAAAAAAAAAAAAAAAAAAAAGTTCAGATGTAAAAATAATCATAGGAATGATGGATTCTGTATCCTTGAATGGGCATAACCAACCAGAGATCTGGGTAACTGGCAAATTTCTTTTTTAAATAAGGCCCTTTGAGTCCCATATATGCATCTACTTTCACAAGCATTTCAAAACCCGTCTTCTAATAATTTCACACAGAGCTTTCAGAGCAGCAATGTTCAAAAGAATGAAAGTAATGAAACACAGCAAAGTTTTACATTTTTATTTCTGTACTTTGGGAAAATTCCTATTGAAGACAGAAGGCAGTTCAAATTGGAATTGCTTTACTGCCAACAAAAATGTGTGACTCTTGATCTAATGAAAAATTAGAGAGATTGAAAAGCAGAAGTAGACTTAGGAAAGATTTCAGTTACAGCAGGATGCAGCCCTTATTGCATTTGTAGTTCAAACTGTGATCTCTAAGGAGATCTAAATTGCTCTGGAGTGTGGAATTTAGGGTATTTGAGACTTTATTTTTCTCAGAGGAACAAGTATGGGTAGCTAAGACACAAGGTTTTATTGTCACGCATTTAGAAAACATATGTTATTTTAATTTAAAATAAAATGTTGTTTAATGACAAAAATGTTAAATTCTTAAAATCCTTGTCATGTGAATTAGAAGTTGCTCAAAGTGGTTCCAAAAAGTAGACATTTTTAATTTTTTGAACCTTCCACTCTGGTAAACTGATTTGGATAAACATACTTATATTTTATACTGGAAAAGCTGTTGTATTTGTGATTGTATGTAACAACTCCTAAATAGTTGTGGTCACATGCTCTGTACCTTTGTGAGCACTAAAGTATTTCTGGGAAGTGAAACAGCTTCAACAGCAAAAGCTGGAATTACACTTCACACTGACACCAGGTGTCAGAAGCAGCTACCCACAAACATCTGTGCTTTGGTGCCCCTCAGAGGTGAAAGACCCAAGGGAGAGGTGGAGAATCTCACCTTGGGTGCACACCACATTACAGGGCTGTGCTTCTTCCCATGCAAATACGACTTCATTCCAGCTTATTCCAGTGTCTTGATGGGGTGTGGCATTGACTGGGTGTTACAGACACGGGCACACAGTTCAGGAAGTGAAAGAACTGCAAGTGAATTCCTGCTCCAGGATGGCAAAAAAGTAGATTTTAACTTGGATGATCAAAATACCAGTTACCATTATGTTGGATATGATTTAATCTTATGGGTCTCTATTGTTGATGTTTTACAACCATCTATCTCTTCCACCTTTCTTTTTTAGTGAGAAAAAGCATGTGAATATCACAAGTGATCATCATGTATTTTCACGTATTCCCCAGAATTGTTCTTTCTCTCTTGGTTTCCCTCATCTATCACTCATTTTGTCTAGCATCCTCCCTTACTTCGTCTTTTTCATTCATCAAACCCCTTTTCAGGAAAGCCTGAATTTTGAACTTTTCTTCCACTATCATTTGAACTTTTCTTTCTTCTATTGTTCTTTTCTCTCTATTCTTGACTTTTTTTATAATTTCTCTCTTTCGTGTTTCTTTTCATGCACACTTCATCCATTTGCACTAATCCTCCTCAGCCCCTCCATCTGACAGATCTAATGTAGTTGCAATAAGGCACTTCTTTTCCACTGTCTAAAGCAGCATTTTAAATGGTGAACAGAGGAACTCCCTTCCAAAATCCAGCAGGAAAAGTCCAGGGCTGGATATATCACTCCACTGAGACAGAACAAAACAAGCAGGCACATACAGCTGTGGTAAGAGCAGGTCAAAGCAACCTCAGCACTTCAGGCTCAGCTGATGAGCCTTATGGCAACAAATCACTGGTGAAATCACGGGCTGCAGAGTCTAATATGCCAGACAGCCAACAGCATTTGGCATCAAGGGATCAAACAACTGGAGAAAAGGATGTGGAAGCATGCCAAAAAGCATGACGTCCTGAGCACTCATGCAATAATTTTACTGATTAGATCAAAAGAATGGTCAGTTTTGTTGTATTTATCAGAACTGTCTATTGTATCACCAAAGTAGCTTAATGAGTTCCCTTTTTCATCTCAGCAGACAGGCACTCTGGGAAAACACTAAGCTATTAATAGAATGGTATTTTTAGAATGATGGAAAAAAGAAAAAGGCAAGAGTCCAGATTTTATCCCACCCTCTTCAATGGCATCTCTGATACAACTGGAACACACGTACCAGAGGAAGGTCACCTCAGTTGAAAGAGCATTTACAGAAGCCACAGGAAACATTTAAACTTCTTGATAAGTCTGTTCTCTGAGATACTCTCTCTTCCATATTGCCTCACCCTATCTATCTACCAGCAGAGATGGGTTTGAGGGAATGTAGATTTGTATGCTGTGAGTTACCAGCTACTTCTTGCAATCATCAAAATGTGCATGTTTAATCCCTTACTCTGAGTATTAGTATTTAATTCCTTAAATCAGTGCCTGTGACTAAAGTAATAGGAAAGGCTCCCTTGATTTTTTGAGGGAGCTGAATGCAATCCATATTGGGAGAACAGTTGATGTTGAGATCCCAACACTGACATATCGACATTCTAGTACTTTGCTCGTAAAATGTTTATCTTTGCTCCTGGGAGACTCCGGCTCTGTATTTATCAACAGTCTCTTTACATATGCACATAATGACAAACGTAAAACAAATACACACATATGTAATTAATGTATATGTGTAATATATATATCTTGCTTACAGGTGAGACTTCAGGGAAACCAGAAAATACATGCACACAGAATGCTTTACATTATTGATGTGCCAGCAAATCTGAAGAAAACTTTCTTCTCAACTCCTTCCTTTCCTGAAGAGCACAGATTAAGCCAACTGTTAAGTCATTCTTATATCCTTTCCATTCAAACGCTACATAAACACCTGTCCATACTTTGCTGTATCAGAGCCTTCAAAAAGTAGTGTGTCAAGAAATCTGCTTTGAGAACTCTTGACAGCAGAGTGCCTTGAGCTAACAACTGATCTCCTTTTGAAATGAATTATTTTATCCTTTAGATTTTATCAGGTAATCCTCTAGGAAAATATATAAGCTTTTCAGTTTGTTTGCTGAGTTTCAGACAGATGCATTGCTAACTAACTTCTTCCTTCCTCTAAGTTCCCTTCTCTCTCTTCCAAACTGCATTTCTTCATTGGGATTGATGTGCATCCCTTTGCTACTCCAGGTACACCTTTGTTTAAGTGCTAATGTTTCATGTCTTCATGTCCTGTGGCACTAAGTTTCTATACCTCAGATCATGTATTTATGGTAGCAACATGCCCTCTGTCCACCCTCTCTCACTAATTTTGTTCAGGGCTTCATTGCCTCTTTTTTAGAGCAGGCCCTGCCTTGAGGAAATTAAATACAAATACTCAGAACCAGGGGTTAAACATGCACATTTTGGTGATTGCAGGAGTTAACAAGTAACTCGTATCACATAAACCTACATTACCTGAAACCCTGCTCTGGGTCCAGGCCCACACTAGAAATGCAGATCTCTCTTTATATGACATTGACACGAAAAGTTGGCCCAGGTGTCAAGTCAAAACAAAGATAGTCTGGACTTGCCTGAGAACCAAAGAAAGACCAAAACTGGACCAGTTATAAAGAAAAACATTACTTTCCTCTCCTGGTTCCCACTGAGAGTATTCAGAAGACAGAAATTATCTGGATTTATGTGGGTGGCAAGAGCGATAGGAAGGATATAACTCCTAACACTTGGTAGATAAGAACTTCTGTGCTTGGACACCTGAAGTTAATTCTGTGGCAGATTTTCCCACCCCATTACATCACCACAACTGCAGAGGAGTACCAAGGTCCCTCTGGAGCTCACTGCAATTACTTCCTGGCTTGGAACAAAGTCACAAGGTTAGTTTAGACCAGCTGCATCCACACCAGCATTCAAAAGAGGCGGATGTGAAGTGATAATGAAAATTAGCAAAACAAGCCAACCCCATGAAGAGTTGGATTGTGAGTGGAAAAGCTTCCACCCATTGCACAAAGTCCATTAAACAGCAGTGTTCTCATTGGAGTTCATTAAAATTTCAATGAAATGATTCTGCAGTTTCTTTGCACAGTGCCAGGATGAATTTTGAGTTTACAGCAGGCATTGGCTACAGCTTCTCATTGCTTTTAGAATGACATTTAACTTTTCATTTTATTTTCCTTACTTTCCTGTGCTGATGCTGACAAAAATGGGAAGACCAGTCAAGCAGTGGTAAGGCAGAAGTTCACCAGTATGAAAAAACAAGGTTCATATGTTGTCATTCAGCATGAAATTACTTTCACATAGTAGTTTGTTGCCTGGATGTATGTTTTTTTCTTTTTCTGAATATACACATTATCTTGTAGACTTTGAACAAATGAAACCTGAATGATATTACTCATCATTACTTCAGCATAAAACCAGACTGTAAGCAAAACCATTTTTAATATTGGTTCTTGATGCCTTCCTTATATAATTTAATTAGCTCAGTGACTTTTTCTTTTTTAGACTGCAGTAACAGGGAGTAGAATACAATAGCAAATACCTACTGCATTCTGTGGATTCTTAACACTTTTTATCTTTCTAAAAATAGATTTTAACCCTATACCTGTAAATCATTTTAAGTTCATTTTGTCTAGACAGATAAATGTGAGTGCTATCAACTATAATACATAAAAAATAAATTGGCTCGAGAGGTTTTTCCCTTTAAAGGTAGGTGTAAAGGACTGAAAAGTTCATTTATAATAGGAACACTCATGATTTATTCTTTCTCTGATTTCCACACCAGACAGAGGGCTTAAAACTGGACTGCACAAGAATGTTTTTACATACACTCACTTAGCAACACCTTTTGTGGATCCTATTTTCAGAAGCGGTGTCTGCTTACAGTACTTGCAGATGTGGCCGGACACGGATGTGGGGTTCAGCAAACCTCCAGACCAAAATTCATTCACTGCAAAAGGTCAGGAATGCAGTTGTGAAAGGCTGATGGAAAATGGTAGAGATTCTTCTTCAGCTCAATATTCAAATAGGGCAAAAACCACAGTGAAATATAAAGCAAAACAAATCAAATCAAAACACAAGCTTTTCTAAAAGAGTTTTCTACAAATACAGGCCCTTTATTGAGCCCAACAGGATGATCTGTATCAAGGCCATATGTCTTCATACCAGTGTTCTACCACAAGATATCAGATCCTCTGTTCTACTTGCACAAGTTTACTGGAAGCAATTTTACAAGTTTCACAGACTTCTTTCTGCCACCCAAGTACAATTCATAGAACAAAGGAAAAAATACATATAAATGAGCAAACTTGGAAGCAGGTAATTTTTTAAAAGAACTCCTCAAAGACTTTTCCTGAGTTGTTATGTGGTTTTGTCATCTTGTAAGACACGAGGCCAATATGATCTTGTCTCACATCTTTCAAATGTCCACCTGTGTTGTTTGTCACCACTAAGACCTAATGAGCATATCAGTGCTCCCTGTTTTTCCTAAGCTTCTGTGAGGGCTGGAAGTCTGTGGATGGATGTCTCTCAGTCATCAGCCTTCTGCCAAAATTTCAGAATGAGAAATGGAACCAAAAAGGGTTTTAGCCACTTAAAGGAGAAGCTAGATTAATTTTTTTATCATTATTTTGATTTTTATGGCATGAGTTGCTAAGTGTCAGCACTTCCCTTCACTGAATGGAACATAGGACCCAGGTTGTTATATTGTAAGTAAGAGCACAGGTCCAAATTTAGCTGACCTTGGGTTTTGCCTATTTTTTAACTAAATATGCTAAGAAAGGATGCTTCTGGGTTTTTATTTCACTGAAATGTAGGAAATGTGCTCAGAAAAACAGAGAGATGACCCTTGTTCTGTATCAGAAAAGACACTCAAGTTATTTGGCAGCAAAATAACTGATAGTTTAAAACTACAACATTCTTTTGAAACAAATTTTAAGCCTACTAGTAGCATAAGAAGAATATCAATATGTGCATGTTTTCACAACTAATCTTACTTTAAGAGATCACTATTCTAAACAGTTATATTGCTGATTTCAGTTGTCCCACCCTTGTCCAGGTCCTTGAAAATAGATAAAATTTTTCCACTTTTGGCTGAGGTGAACATTAACAGAGTCTGATGTCAGAAGGCAATCACATTGACAATTCCATTGTAAACTTCACAGATGATTCTATTAATCCATGTATGAACTAGAGCATACTCAATATTGATTTAAAAATTGAGAGTGACAGGAACCTAAAAAGGCCTGTATATCTTTCCTACCTGGATACTTGCAGATTTTGGAAAAAATCACTTTTTTAAAATGTGAAAACTCTGCTATGATACTGCTTCACTATGAGTTCCCATTTTCAATGGTTTTATGGCTTTTTCCTGGACCCTCTCTAGTATGTCCACATACTTCCTCAGTTTTAGAAAAGCCATTTGGAAGGACAGGAGTGTGGGTTGGTTATTTATTTGTTGAAATCAATGCTTGCAAAGTTTTCTCTGTTGAAAATGTGGTTTATATTGCTCATGCTATACCACCATCATAAATGCTTTTTCCACCCTAAATAGAGTAGGCAGGCGTTATTAACTTCCATGAATTCACCTTGAAGGCTGTTTCAGAAACTTCTTCAACCTCCCATTGTAAACTTCTTCCCAGGCTGTGTTGATTTATGGTCAGTCTTTTTGGGGAGCCTTTCTGCTAGTCATGTTTTCTGTCTTTCACAGCCTCAGTCTCTCAGGGATCATTATCCCCTCTGTGTGCCTTGATGTATTTGATGATAACATCCTAATCCTTCAGTGTTTAATGCTTCACCCTTCATTTTGCTCACCCAAACAAGGGAATCCTTCTACTGCTCTTTGCAACCAAGGGTCCCAAGGATACAGAATCCTGCAACTCCTGCCTGCAACTTCTGGAATGATGCAGCTTGCTTTGCCTCCTGAGCTGTGGAGTTTCCAGAGAGGACACAGAATGTTTCAGCCAGATTTACTCAACGTTTCTCCTGGACCGCAGCAGCTCTAGGAAATGAAAGTGGTAGTTTCACTCTGGGTGTTGGGAAATGAAACCAAAAAAATGAAACGAAAATGAAACCTTACAAAGTCTCACCAAAAAAAAAAAAAAAAAAAAAAAAAAAAAAAAAAAAAAAAGCTTCTCTCAGAGGAATTCTCGAGTTCTTGAATCCGGATCATCCCTTTTCTTATTTCAGTAAATGTTTAAAGTAATTAAATTTATTAGTTACTCATAATTTACTTTCAGTGACAACTAAAATTTCTATATCTAAATTTCTATACCTCAGATCATCTATTTATGGTAGCAACATGCCCTCTGTCCACCCTCTCTCACGAATTCATCATCTATATTCTGGCTGATGTGCTGCAAATTATTATGGCCCATAACCTGCTAAAGCCCTTTTCTACCCTCGTTTAACCCAGGCACAGCAATCTGCCTCAAAATTAACATGCAAACAACCCTGTTGCTTTAACAACTATCATCCTCACACTTCCAGAAAAACAAACTTTATCAGGCAAATTCAGATGCAGATTGCATTTGCTCAAGCCAGTCCTCCTTATCTCTAAAGCCCAGAACTGTCCCCCAGATCTGCAAATGTGGATACCCAGGAAACCTCACACGGTTCTGGAGTAATTTTTTTTTTTTTTAAATCCACATCCTGTTTTTTATTCCTAAAGACAGCAGCTCATGCATAGTTCATTTCTGGTTTAGTACTTTTTAGCCCCAGACACCGTTTTTTAGCAGTTGACATTGAGACTCTGTGTCTTTGTACCCAAATAAACAAACCTCAGTCTATTCAATCTTGGGGTGATGAAAACTTTTAGCATAGAATTTTTGCAGTACAACTGTTTGCTTTATTATTATCTGGTTCCTTTATCCTGGAAAATCCTGAGTGGCCTCTGCCAACAAAAAAGGGCTTTTTTCAAGAAAGGGCTCTCTTGCCCATGTGTGGTCTTGGCATCATGGACAGAATAAATTGTGGGTAATAAAAAAGATTAAAACAAAATTTAGAATAAAAGATACCCTCCAAAATTTATGTGGAATAAATATTATGCAAGATTAGGAATATCCATGCACACAACATGGGTAAAAAACATTCATGCTGTTGAACCTGTATCTTTCCTTCAGTTATGGCACATCAGGATCACAGAACCATAGAAATACTGAGGTGGGAAAGGACCTCCAAGATCATCAGGTCCAACCATGAACCCAGCACTGCTTTGTTCACCACTAAACCATGTCCCCAAGGGCCACTGCCACACATTATTTGACCATTTTGAGCATTGGCATCTCCTTACCCAGCAGCCAGATTTCTCAACACTTTTTGGCCTTTATTGTCCAAAATCCTCACCTGTCTTACAGCCATGGTTACAACCGGCACAAAAGTAAGATTAACATGAAGAAACTAAAAATGCAAATATGTGATGGGTAAAATTATCATCATGGACTCCTGGTCATTCGGGTCTGATGATGCCCAATGGGAAAGATCAGCAGAAAGAGCATTTGAAAGCATTGCTATTGAAATGGCCTTAGGCTGACTTGGGAGATTCAGATTAGATATCAGAAAAAAAAGAAGTCACAGTTAGGCTAGTCAGGCATTGGGATAGGAGGTGGTGGTCACCAGCCCTGGAGGTGTTTAAGAGATATTTGGATCTGGCGCTGGGTGACGTGGTTCAAGGGTCACAGTGGTACTGCTGGGTTGATGGTTGAATTTCATTATCTTAAGGGTCTCTTCCAACCGGGATGACTCTATGGTTCTATATTTAAACTTAGCGCAAAAACACATGGATTTGGCACAGGTACAGGCCGTTCATCAGGCTCCGCATGACTAAGCTTGTGTGAGCATCCAGCTCACAGCACAATTCGCGTCTCGGTGTACTGTGAGGGCCAGCACACCAGGGCCATTTTTGTTTTATTATTTCTGGCAGCAGCAGCAGCACGGGGGAAAGGCAGGCACGGCAGCTCCGGCGGGGTGTGAGCAGGGCGGGGCAGGGCGGCGGGCGCTCCGGGAGGGACAAAGCCGAGCCGGGCGCTGGGTGTCGGGCATTATCGCAGTGGCCCCGGGCGGCGGCTCTGGAGCCGGAGGCGCTCCCTCGGGCGCGGCCTTTCTCTGAGCGGCGTTGATCGCCAAGCGCGGCCCGCCCCGCGGCGTGCCCGCACCGCATTGTCTCCGCACGCAGCGGCCCCTCCCTCACTCCCTCCCTCACGGGGACCCACCCGCTGCCCCCTCAGCCCCGCGCCGGCGGGCGGGGAGAGAGCGGCGGGGAGCCCTTCCCGGGAGCCCTTCCCGGGAGCCCTGCCCGCAGGGGCCGCCCCCTGGCCGCGGCGGTGCCGGCCCGGGCGGAGGAGCGGGAGCAGCTGGAGCAGCGGGAGGGGCCGGAGGCGCGGCCCGGCGGGCGGCGGGCGGAGGGGGCGGGCGCCGCTCGCTCCCCCCGCGGTGACAGTTTCTAGAAGCTCGTCCCGGCGTCCTTTGCGGCCCCAACATGGAGGAGCTGACGGTGGAAGTGCGCGGCTCCAACGGGGCCTTCTACAAGGTACCGGCGGCGGGGGCGGCGCGGGCGGCTCGGCGCCCGGCGGGGCCGAAGGGCCGCGGGGGAGGGGCCGGTGAGCGGGGAAGGGCCGGGGTCGCGGCGGGGACGGAGCGGAGCGGGGCGGCGGCGGCGGGGGGGCGGCGGTGACGAGGCTGCTGAGGGCTGCGCTCAGGGGAGGGTCGTGTGTGGGGACGGCGGAGCGCCGCCGGGGCCGCGGGGAGCAGATGCGCGGCTCGGGGATTCCCTGAGCGTTCGTTTTGGGAAGGCCGGGTGGGCGTGTGGGGGGATTGGTGTTGGAAGGTGCAGGGGCTTTTGGGTGGGATGGGGTGAACCGGGTCGATAATAATGATTTTAAAATATTTAAAATCATTTTTTTTAAAGACCTCGAGTTTATTTATGCCTTCAGAAATCTTCCTTCACCATCACCCTCCCTGGAATGTCAGGATGGTACAGGATCAATGCAGAATACTCTCAGCTGTTGCCTGTCAGTCATACTCCCCTAAGCCTGGCTTCAGATGTTTAAGAATCTCAGCTCTTTTTATGGCAGTAGGCTGCTGCCTTCCTCTCCAGAAGGGCTGATTCCAGCCGGTATTGTGAGCACGCAGCGTGGCTGTGTTCTGGGAGGATTTAATCTCGGGACTTTCTTTAGCTATTGTGCCTAACCATATGCATAGTGTGGCGTTGCACGGGCGGCTCTGCACTTGGTGTGGGGCTGTCCCGTTTGATTCCCCCTCCCCCCTGCAGAATTTCCTGTGTGCAGCTGTGGATTTGGCTTGGGAATCATGTGGTGACTGTACAGTATGTAGAGGCAGTTGGGTGTGAGGGATTGTAACCAGCTGACTTCAGGAGTTAGTTCTTTCAACTGCCCAAGACAAATGGGAGATACCCTTATGAGGAAAGAATGCAGTGGGATTAACTACATCCCTACGAGGGAACCCTCTGAAATTTTTACCAAAACGAGTGGGTAATAAATTTTATTCAGTGATTTTTTTTTTTTTTTGTTGAACCTAAAGTATCACACAGGAACCCGCATCAGAATCATTTGCGTCTAGAACAGGATGCTCCTAAATAGAATTGATTTTTTTTTTCCCCCCTGAGCATTAAGAAGCCAAGAATTTGGAAACACTTTTCTTAGCTTTCCATTTTATACCTTGTGATCTTGGACAACTTTCCAAATGATGGATGAGTTGTTCTGCTTAAGAGGAATGTCAGACATTGTGGGAGTATGAGGTGTGCTGAATTTTTGGGCTGGAGGGATCTGTGTGCACAGAATTTGCTCCAATAAGCCTGATTTAAAATCTGTAAGGATGACACCTCCTAAATCATTAAGAATTATCAGCCTTGGATTAGCACCATCATGTGTTCAAGCACTGTGAACAGTGACTTAAAAAAGCAGAAGTTTTAATTAAAAATGGCATAATGGCTTTGAGATCAATGAAGTGGGGATTAAGTCCAGTGATGGCATCTTCGTGGTGGATGAAGGCAGGTCAGGATGATTGGATGCACAATGATCAAAGCCCCAACTCAGAGTAATCCACTGTTGGTGTGGAGAGGGAAAAACACACACAACCCCTGTAAAAAAAGACCCAAACCAAATCATCCAAACAAACACAATTTTCAAAGACCATTATTGTGAGCTATATGCAGTGAAGTGTGTGTGGTAGTGACTCCATTTTGTGAGTCCTACTCTTGAGGAAAGCAGAAGTTTTGCATTTATTTTGGAACTAGGTAGCACTCCTGGGTCACTTGCTGTTTAAAGTGACCTAAAGCAAAGAGGTGTGTCCATCCCTTTTAGGAAATGTCCTATTTTGGGCAGCAGCAGCATTGATCATTGCAAGATAATCACAAGGGGCTGATCTTTTCTAAGCTGTTATGGAAAGTGGCAAAGGTTTTCTGAAGAGAAAAAGCAGGATTTGTAAGATGGGATGAGATTTAGGTTTGCCTTTAGAACAGTCTGAATTTGGATTAATTAGCACAGCATAACCCCAGGTAAATGAGAAAGATCCTGCTATGCCAACAGAGATAAAAACTAATTTATGTAAACAATAACATTAAAGATTTTCTTATAATGAGTTATTTCTATGATCTGCAAGTTAGCTGCAGTAGAACAAATGAAGTGGTTAAATCTGTTGGAGCATTATAGTGGGTTTTCAGTACTTATTAGAAGTATGACCATAGTAAATGGTGGCCTTTATTATAAAGTTTCTTTAGTTCCTCTTTATGCTCTTCAGTTTTAACATGGAATTCTTCCTAAGTGCAGGGAGAACATACATGATATGTATACACTATGGTTG
Organism: Sylvia atricapilla; assembly: GCF_009819655.1. Classification (NCBI taxonomy): domain Eukaryota; kingdom Metazoa; phylum Chordata; class Aves; order Passeriformes; family Sylviidae; genus Sylvia; species Sylvia atricapilla. The sequence continues at coordinate 7,265,873 of NC_089149.1, forward strand.
CAATAAATTAGTATGGAAAATTAATATTCATTATTAAATTTATGCATCATGAAAAGCATTTTGAGTTTTCATGTATTCAGTGGGCAGTTATGGTAAATCCCAAGGTAATTAAAAAAATTACAAGAGAAAGCATATTATGATCTAATTTTAAACTTGTATATCTTAATCACCAAACTAATTTGTGGGGGTTTTTTTTCCCTGTTTGCTTTAAAGAAGTAATATAATCTGGAGAAGAGGACAGCATTCACTGTATATTTTATGCCAGGTTCTCAGCCATTACACAGCAGAGCCACTGTTCAGCCACTTCCTGCAGCTTGGAAGACTTTGCATGTGTCATAATTTTGAGCACCCATTGTCTCTGGACAACAGATGGGGCTTTAAATGGTTGTGGGCTTCTGAAAAATGGGGAGGTTTGTGCTGTGGAACAGGGGACAACAGGCAGGGTTCCTGGAGACTACTGGTTCTATTAAAGGTGCTGTGAGGGCTTCCTGAGGGTACAAGAGTTGATGCTGTGTAGGTGAGGACTAGATGGCAGGAAGGTTTTTGTCTTTGGGACATTAAAATAGACTTTTATGTATGGAATGGTCAAAAATACCTAGATTTTTTTGGATTCTGAATGTGTTGATGAGGTGGAAAGCTGAATACTCCCAACCTTGTCTTGGCCTGCCTGCAGTGTTTTCAGGGTGATGGTTCACTGTGTCGGTAGGATGATGAAGTAATTCACAGGATCACAGATGGCTGAGGCTGGCAGACACTGTGGAGGCTCACACCTCTGCTCAGGTGGGGCCACCTAGAGCCACTTGCCCATGTCCAGATGGCTTTTGAGTATCTCTGAGGATGGAAACTACAACCTCCCAAACAACCTGTGCTTCTGCTCAGTCACCCTCACAGTAAAAAAAAAAAAGTTTCCTGACATTCATACAGAAATTCCCATATTCCCATTTGTGCCATTGCCTGGACCTGCCAGTTGTGGAGGGTCTTGGAAGAACAAGACAAAAACTTCGGTTTTGCTCAGTGTCTCCATCAGCCTTTATGTGCTCGCTCGTTTGCACATTAAGAGCCCTGGTGCTGCCCATTATTCAGGATTTCCCACATCAGCTTCCCTGGAATAGGTTGGGCTTTACAGTGAGACCAAGGTACATGAATTGCACATCAGCTCAGTTCCTCTGACTGAGTCTTTCAGTGGCATTTGAGCAGCTCTGGAAGATCCATTGTGTTCTTGTAGGGACTTGGCTGTGCTGGAAAATGGGCTCTGGTGTGCTGCAGGCCCTTGTGTTCTTTAAGTTCTACAGTAATTGCTGCTTAGATTATGCAAGGGGAAAAAAGACCCAATGAATTAAAATGGAATTCAGCCTTTAATTTACAGGTTCTGAAGTGCTTCCTTGTTGGCTTGTTCCTCTTTCAAGAGGTGCAGTTCTGGTAACAGGACTAAGCAGAATGCTGGTAGCAGTTAGCATTGGCCTCAAGGCAGACACAAGCCAAAATATTACTAAAGGGAAAAAGTGATGAATGACAAGTACACACCATTTCTCCACATGCAGAGCCAAAGCTTGATGAGCAACTCCGTGGGAGTGAAGGTTTATGCATCAATAAAAATACAATTATTTTTTAATTTTTTCTTACACTTTTTAATTAGTGGCTTTGCAAACAACTTGAGTTGCTCTGAGTGGTTTTTAGCTTGATGGTTATTAAAATAGGAAATTGTCATTAGGGGTGTAGCTTACACACTGTTCATAACCAATTGCTACACCAGGAAACTGTAGCTGGAGTGACCTTTGTTATTTTTTCTTTAAAGATCTTAACTATGTTATAATTGTCAGCATTTTTTTTAATTACATCTCGCCCTACATCTGTATGGGTGGGGAATTTTAGACATTTTAAAGTTGTTCCTGATCAGTTGAAAGTTGTGTAGAGTCTTGCAAGAAGTAGCTATAGTTATTGCTGCTGGTGGTGAGCTGTTTGCTTGAGCCTTTGAGGCTGATAGAGGGGAGATGCCAGAGGGAGTGGTTATTGATTGCTGACATACATGATCAGTCCAGGGTGTCTTCCAGGAGTTTTTATTTTTTGGAGGATGCATGTGAAGAAACCAGGGTGAGAAATGAGTCGTTGAGACTTCTGTGAGTAAGCCCCAAGCAGTGAGTGAACCCAAATTCAGTGCTGGGGCTCTTGCACAGCTGTCAGAACAACCCTTGAATTTACTTGCACTTGTGATTGTGGATGGAAATAAGCAGTAATGTCATAAATGAAATTGTGCTTGCTAAAACTGAGGTGATAGTTCAGGCTATTTTTCTTCCCTGATACCTTCTTGTAGCATTTGTGTTTTGCAGCAAACCACAGCTGCTTGCTTTTATCAGTTCCTTGTATAAACAGGTGCAGCTAATCACTTAAAATGAAAATAATACCACGTTCAGTCTTGTCAAGTGGTTTGATTATTTACGAGTTTCTTTTGTTTGCTTTATTTTCTTTTTTTTTTCCTTTAGGGGCTCAGCATGAGATACATCCTTTAGCAATAATTATTTCATGTGTTACTTGAAACAGTTGTGTTTCAATGTTAGTTAGAAATACCAAGAGTTCTTGCATCTGAAAAGGAGTGAAAGGCTTGGTAATTGGATATAGGCTGCTTGACCTTTATGTCACTGGTTCAGAAACAGTCCGTGGTACCAGATGCCCAAGTGTTTGCTGTTTGAAATTGGCTCAGCAGTGGGTAAGGTCATATTAATACAGTTTGAGTGTGCAGGTATGTGTGACTCAAAGGCCAACACAGTGGCTGTCCCTGGAAAGAAAGTTTGCAGCTAAACTGACAGCAGCTCATTTTTAGTTTGGATCACCCTGCTTGGAGGTCAGATAAACTTACTGAAAGTGGGATATGGAGGGAACTTGATTGCATCTACCTGTTCTACAGATTTTGTGACTTTGCCTGGAACTGGATTAAAAAAACAAAATTGTGTGTGTGCATATACATCCACAGACATACAGTTCAGTGTAAGGGCACTTCAGTAAGTCTTGATCCGTTTATGTTATCAGCAGATCCTAATCCTAAATCCGTGAGCAAAACCCAGGTAAAAGGGAGAGAGTGTGTGTGGGTGTCTGTTACGAAATGAGGAAGTCTCAGCTGCAGTGATTTTGGTGCAGGTGATTGCTTGGGAGTTTCCTGTCCCACTGTTCACCCTGTCCAGCCCCAGGTGAGATCCCTGGGTCTCCCATCCTGTCCCTCTGCAGGAGCTGGTGTTGGGAGCCCGGCTCCTGCCAAGTGAGTGGCAGAGACAGGTCTGAGTGCAGCAGCCCGTGGAGCAGGACATGAATAGCCCCTCGTACAGTACAGGCTCTGCTGCTCCTGGGCAGGGCTGCTCCAGCCAGGGCATACATGGACTGCCAGGGGTGCCCCTCGCACCCAGTGACTGACACCAAGATCTGGACAGCCCCAGTCAAGAGGTCTGGCAAGATGAAGTCATGGCAGTTTTTCTTCCCCTCTTGCCCCCTGCAGATCTGTGTGTGGTATAAAACACACACAAAGGTTGTGTGTAAGCTCACTTGCTGATACTGCAATTCCTCACTCTTTTTGATGCTACTGTATTTATAGATGATGTGTTTGTGGTCTCCTGTTAGCTGTGCCTCGTCACCTGAGGTACATGGAAGGGTGTGGTAGGAACGTAGAGCTCCTCAAACTTAGAAACTGGCATTATCTGACTTAGGCAACGCTGCTAAATTAAATTTCAGTAACGGAGTACGTTGTTCATTAGAACAAAAGTTAAGGTGATGGATCATTACTTAATTTAGTAGGGAATGATACAGTATCAGATATGACTAGTGCAAATCTATTTATGTAGGTTACCTCACAAATAAAGAACTCCTTCAAAACTCCCTGACTGAAAACCAGGTTATTTAGTTTTCTGTTTTATGTTCCTCACATAATTCTGGAGAAATCCTTGTGAATTTATAGGATTTACTATAAAGTCGGTTTTATATTGTGAAATACCAAAATACCCTAATGTCACAGGTTGGGTTTTTTTTAATAAAACCTTTTTTAAAAAAATGTAATTAGCACAGGCTCTATTGAAGACTTCTTTAAAGACTACACAAAATCTCATCCTGACACGCATGAAATCTCTTTCTGGTTTTATGTGGAAGTTGGAAATGACAGCTGATAGTGTGTATAGGCAGGGCTGAAGGTAGGAAATCCATACTCAGGAGGTTTTGCTTTCAGAAAATGTTCTGATGATACTTTTAACATCCTTCTTGACAGTAATTAAATAATTTCTTAGAAAACTATTTAAAAGCCATATTGAATTCTCATTATTTCTAGTTGTATTACAAATGGACCATACAGTCCATAATACCTCATAGACTGCTGTGCTTCAGTTGTTGTAAATGCGATCTCATCCCCACAGCTTTAGAGAAAATTACAATAGTCAGAAGTAATTGTATACAGTCAGACTCTAATCAGACTTTTTTCATGTCTCACAACAATAAAATTATTTAATAGGTAATTTTATTTGATGCTTTACATATGTGCATTTGTGACCTGAAGTACATACCTGATAGATGTTATGCTTGATTGGACTAGGGGGTGCAAGAGTTTGGGAATACCAAGTGAAAAAGCTGTGCAGGTGATTCAGATGCAGTTGCTGCCTACGTGTCTGCCAGCAGTGAGTCTGCATTACATTCCCCTGTGGGAGGGAAGAGCAGTGTGCACACTTTGAACTGAAAGCCTGCCTTCCGTGAAGGAGCTCCTGAAACCCACATGGTGTTGTAAAATGTACAGACTCTTGGTTGGAATTTGTACTTTAGATTTTATTAAAAATGGTCCCGTGTTTCTCTTTATGCAGCTGATGTTTGTGCAGTGTCAGCTGTTGGTCTGCTGAGAGCTGTATCTCTGCATTACTGTGCCACTTCAGCTTTGGCATTCTTCAGTGGGACCTTAGCTTGAAAATTGGTTGTGACTATTAAACCTGTCTGTACCTTACACAGAAACCCACACTTTACCTGGTAATGGGCTAATTGTCTTAAATCCTCAAAAGTCAGTGCAGTTGGGTTCCTTTTTTGCACTTCTTTTGTCTTCTTAAGGAAATTGGTAGTCAGTGGATTCATGACTTTGTTAACTTTACTGAGCATTAAGTTCAGAATGTTAATCAGATGTTTTATGGTACCTGAATTGGAATCTCTTGATTCCTAGGTTGTACTTTTCAGCAAAGGAAAGGACTGAATTCACTTCTGCAGAATAAATTTGTAGCTCCTCTAGGCTGACCTTAGAAACACATTGAGTGCTGTAAGAACACAACAGGAATAGAAGACAGGTTCAGCTATGAAATAAAGTAACATAATGAGGCAGAGACTAGTATTGAATCCCAGACTCTTGGAATGCAGATAAATGGCTGTCTCTAGTAGGGAGTTAATCTCTCCCTGTAAATACTGCTGTCTGTTGATAAGTCGTCGTGTAGCAGAATGCTGGACTGCATGAAGTTGGTTCTCAGTGCTGTGACTTCAGTGTTTTGTCCCCGTATAGAGTTTGGATGAATTGTAGTAGAGAAACTCCTATTTCCTGTGCTGTATGCCATGTTAATTTGTCCCTGTGCTGGGGTGCCTTTGAAAGGAACTGTTGGTGGCATAAATCTGGTAGAAGTTCTGCTTTATCTCTGTTGCTGGCTTACCCATGCTTCAGGCAGTAAAATTTTATATGCTCTTTGCCTCTTTAAACAGACATAACTTTATACTCCCATCCAGTTCGCTTGAAACTGAAAGTCCCTGATTGTGGGTGTATTTTACTCTCAACTGTTTCACTTGCTTACCTTTCAAAGAAGGAGATTTGCCTGCCTTCCCTTGCAGTGGCAGGATGGCCTTTGAGAGGGTTTATTTTATTAGGAGCGCACTAGGTGGTTCAACAAGATGACTTCTGGTGACCTGCTTTGTTCAGGGTTACCAGGGTGCTTTCTCCTAGAACCAGTCTTTTGTGTTGCTGACAGATGGGTTTGAGGGAAGCTCAAGGAGCAGAAAAGCAGGTTTTGAGCAAATGCTCTCAGAGCATTGGCCAAGTATGAGCTCAGGTAAAAGGAGATTTGTTTTTATAGGCCCTTGCAGCCAGCTGTCAGTGTGGGCTCCTTTACTGTCCATCATTACATGGAGGGATTGACTGTGTCAAAATTTATCTCTCTGAGCTGACATATAATACCTCAGTGCACTGGTTGCTCCTTGCACAGCTGATATGTTCTTCGTCCTCCTCAGCTGGCAGTTTCTTAAATGGATATAATCCATTCAGCAGATTTCCTGGAACTTCTTTCTCTCAGCATAGCTCTGTGACATTCTTACTCCTTTAAAATTGCAGGGTCCTCCTTGGCTGCCTCTACTTGGGCAGATACCAGGCAGGAGTAGTGTTCTTTTTAATTTTATTTTTTTTAAATTATTTTTTCCAGCATGGCTACCCTTCTTAATCAAGAAATGTAGCAACTTAATTTCTGCATGGATACTTGGGTGTAACTCTGTGAGGTTGATCTTTGTCTTTAAGTTTTTGTTACAATGAATGCCCCCTAAATGCAGGCACAAAATAATCCATGAAATACCGTATTCTCTTTGCTTTACTAGGAGGTCCTACAGGCATTTGGCCTCATCCAGTCCCCAATTTAGTACCTGAAAGATGATACCATAACTGGCTGTGTGGCAGCCTCTACTGCCAAATGTGATTCAAACTGGCTGCTGGAGTGTTCAGGGGGGACAGTTGTTTAGGATTCAGTTTGTGTCGGGAGGAACACCAGGGAAGCAAACAGTGCTGTGCACAGCTATTGGAATGGCTGCCCCTGCCTGGATCTGTCTCATTTTGTTCCTGTAAAACACCTGTGCACACCTGTGGGTACAGTAAGAGACTGGAGATAGTGAGTTCAGTTGTAAATGAGCTGGTCAGATTTGAGCTGTCAGTGGGAGCAGTCCCTGTGCTCTGCACGTCTTGGAATAGCCAGCTAAGAATATCAGCAACCTCGTGCAGGGAGTGGGAGTGTGTCTTGGAGCTCTCTGAGACTGGAACCTCAGTGTTAGTGTGGTCTTGGCTCAGGTTCAGGCACTATTGAAATTGCTGCCTTTTTGATTGCCCGTGCATTATTGTAATAAAAATTCTGTTTCTTTTTTAGGGATTTATCAAAGATGTTCATGAGGACTCCCTCACAGTTGTATTTGAAAACAAGTAAGTATTTTCTTCTAAAATAATTATTTGAATAGTAGGTTATTTCAGTTTTGTGGTTTTGTTGTTTTGTTTTGGTTTTTTCGGGTTTTTTTTTTGTTTGTTTAATTGTTTTGCCTTTAAGAGGAAGCAGATTTCATTAGATACAGTTCTAGAAGTACAGGCTCACTGTTCTGTTCAGCTTCCATTAACTGCCTTCTTGAATCTGTATCAGAATTCAGTTCATCAGTTACACAGCCCTGTACCTTCTTTGGTATCTTTAGTGATGCCCATAGATGTGACAGCCACATTTAATTAACAGTGGCACAGGCTTGATACTCTTATGTGAAAGCAGGAAAAGATGGAAAATCCCAAAGTATCTGGAATGCTGATCAGTATTCTAAACCAGAGAAAAGTAAAAATATCCTAATGGTGATTTTTCTAACTATTAAGAAGATAAATACACCATAAATATTCTATAAATATAGAAATATATATCCAATAAAAAGATCTATTGTTTTTGAGTAGGAAAGAGTGCAAATCTGTTAGCAATTCTTGAAAAATAATTATCCATGAGGCCCATTTCATTTAAAATATAAACACAGTAGTGCTGCTGGGAACTTGTAGTGGCAAGCCAAGGATAATCCATGGGTTGGTAAAGTACAAATGAGTACCTGTTGTTCAGCATTCTGACTGATAACGCTGTGGATTACCTGGGAGATTCCAGTGCTAATTGAAAGTACTCTGTGAGCTACATCCTCTTTCCTGTTTCCCTTCCAGTTACTAGGTGGAGATCCTATAAAATGTGTGGCCTTTTGATGTGAAAACTGTTACAAGCTTTGCCAGCTCTAACCTGTAGATTAGTCTTTGAGCTTTGCTTGAAGAAAGATTGCTGGGTAATAAAGGGAATGCTGGGGAGTGTGGAAGTGTGTCTTTATAAACAGTATTTATAATCCTGCTGACATAATCCCAAGTGTATGTGTGTGTACATACATACACGTGTGTAAAAAGAAATCCTTGGGGGGGGACATAAGTAATCTTGGGGTTTACCCTGCAAACCCCACTGTTTGTTTCTTTCTAACCTGTGCTTTCTAGTCCTTATTTTGTGAAGACAGTAACAGGTTCCATAACCAACCTCAGTGTTAGTATAAATTGTGGTTGCCACCTCATCTTCTAACTGTCTTCACAGGTTTTCATACCCTTCACCCCAAAACCCAGCAAACAAACCAAAAAAATTAAACTCTTCATTCTATCCATGACCTAAGAAAATGTTTCATCTTCTACATCCATATTACTTTTTAAAGAAAAATAATTACTTCTCTTTGCATTTAAAATATGTACTTTGATGTCAGAAACCAAGTAAGCTAAAGGAAGTGCCAGGGGGTCACAGCATGTGTTGAATTGTTGGCAAATGCATTTCTAGTGTTTAGTATCCATGTCATCCATGTGTTCTACAGAAGAAGTCTGGCAGCAGCAGCCATGTTTCAAAAAGGGTGGGCTGCAGCATATGTAGAGTGTTCTATTGACTAAAAATAGATCTGATCAGGAAGTGTGTACACAGTCACATTATTCTGTGACGTAAATCTGATCAATTCGTGTGCTTTTCACAGAGTTAAATTCATAAGGGCTTTAGTGGAACCGAAATTGGCAAGAGTGTCCTGTGCTGAGAGCATCAATGTTGTGATAGTGATTATCACTAACAAATACACACATCTACCTCACAATAGGCAGTCTAAACTGTCACTTTGCATTTTCTGCTATTGTTAGCCAATCTTTATCTGCAGCTTTTGTAAGGTTCCCAAAGTTAAACGTACCAGCACAGACTGCTAATGATGATTTTGTGGCCATAGCAACACTCCGGGCAGGTAGCCTTAATTCTTTGAAGAGACATTTTCTGAGGGTAAGGAGGCAAGGAATGAGTGCAAAAGCTTCGGGAACTGGAAACTTCTTACTGTTAGATGGAAAGTTGGGTCTTGAGATACAGTTTCATAGAAGCTTATTGGAGTCAGAAGCAGCTGTATTGAAGAAGATTCTGTGTTGTAAGAAGCAAGAACCTCCCCTTTTTTGTGATTTGTGCCCTGTAGCTTAAGCGTCAGTTCTGTCAAATTGTCCTAGGTGGTTTGTATCCCATCACAATTAGTTTCTTAAAATATCTTGGTTTGCATTTCACCGGTGAGATGGTCCAATTCAGGACTTAAAATGTTTTGCCACTGAAACTTGCACTCATATTCTGAGAGCTGAGCCTTCTGTGCACTTTTCCACTGTGCGCTTCCTCCACTGGCAGGGAGGGGAAGGAAAATCCCTAACCATGAGATTAGTAACTGTTATATTTGCAACAAGGACAATTTAATTGCCAGCCCCCTTCACCATTTCTCAGAAATAGAATGTGATTTAATTAACATTTTGTGGCTGAAATACCTTCCAACCTAAACAAAAGCTATCCATGTCACAGAACCCTAAAAGCTGGAAAAGCTGACACTTGATCCTCGGAGATCAAGTCCAGCTGTTACCCTGCACCACGGTGTTCTCCACTATGGAAGTGCCATGTCCGTGTACCCTTGGAACACCTCTGGGAATGGAGATTCCACCACCTCCGTGGGCAGCCCATTCCAATGTCTGACCACCCTTTTAGTGAAGAAATTTTTCCTACTATCGTCTAAACCTCGCTGGCACAGCCTCACACCGTTTCTTCTCAGGTCTCTTTGAGCCTCCTTTTCTCCAGGCCAAGCCCCTCCCAGCTCCCTGAGCTGCTGCTCCTCAGATCTGTGCCCCAGACTCTTCACCAGCTTCCTTGTCCTTTTCTAGATGTGTTCCAGCAGCTCAGTAATAATCTTCATGCATTTTTGTTGGGTTTTAACTATAATTAAAAGAAAAAGTTGATTATAATGTCTAGATTAAAACTGTATGATACATAACAGCTTTATTAAGTGAGGTACTTGAGTGTAAGCTGTCAGAGCAAACATGTAACTGGGTCCATCCTCCCATCTAGGAAGTTGCAGGTGCCCTTTGCTCCTTATGCTCAGACTTGTCCTACTAAGGTAGGCTGCTCTGTCTGCAGGTTATTGAAAGTCAGCAAAGCAAGTGACTTGCAGTAATCCTTAGTGTTACAAGTTGGTTGGTTCTGGTTCTGTTGGTGTCTGATGTGAATCAGGTGGGCAGAAGGGATGGACGTTGCAATGCTTTGACACTACCTCAGACATTTGGAATTAATACGGGGTTTTTTTGGAGGGTCTTTTCCCTGGTTTTATTTCAGCCTTTTAGTTGGATTTCTGACTAAAAGTGAGGAACAGCTGATGGCATTCTGTGACATTCAGAGAGTAGAAGGAGAGGGAATTTCGGGAGAACATTGGATTTAATTGCTCTAGTAGTCTTCATAAAATAACTAGAAACATACACTTCTACAAATAAAATACTTTCCTACAGCAAACTGTAATAAAACAAATAACCTTGCAATACGAGAAAGTAAGCCTTTATTTTGTATGCCTAGAAATAATTGGTACTGATAAGCAGATATAAAGATATGCTTTGATCTGAATCTGTTACTGGGGAGCATCAGCAAGTTTGCAGATGGAAAGTTTTGTTAAAGATTTGAGTCAGGTTTTTCTTAAATACATAAAGTTTTGGTGGTAAGCAATTGAAATATTAAATATGAAGTGGAGAAATGGATGAACCCCACAGTGGACTGCAAAGTTGAGCTTAAAGCTGTATAAGGGCTCTATGACTTCAGCAGTTAGAATGTTAACTACATAATACATTATCTTTCACTGGAGTTTTATGAAAGCCATTAGTTAGATTTTTCAGTTAATTAAAAATTTTTGTTGTTAAATATCTTCCCATAGACTGCTTATGTCTTGCCATGCTTATGTGGTTCCTCTGCTTACAAGGTTTACATTCTAGCAATAAGGAAACAGACCCCATTATATGGAAAGAATGAATCTTAATTTTGGAATTCTGAGTTTCATTAAAATGAAGAAAACGATAGGGAAATTTGAGAATTAATGTGTATTGCTTCTTCAACTTCCAGTTGGCAACCAGAGCGTCAGGTGCCCTTCAATGAAGTCAGATTACCACCACCCCCTGATATCAAGAAAGAAATTGGTGAAGGAGATGAGGTGGAGGTGAGTGAATGCTCGTGAGCTGTCCTGATCTGGAACTCACTGTCCATTGTCCATTCCACTGGTGAGGGATGTAAGGGCATTACCAAGGGGAAGGTTTAAAATGGACCATGTCTCTACGCGTGGGTTTATTAGAATTTCAGTGAAGCTGTGACATTTCAGTTTTCCCACAAAACTGCTAGTGGAAATTTTTTCAGAATCTAAAACTTAAAATAGCTGAGAAGGTTTTAATTCTGACACAAAATGTAGGCAGTTTTCTTTTTTGACCTGGAATGTAAAGTGCTGGAAATCTTTGATATGAAAGTGTAATAAACCTCCTCTGATAACAAGAGTTTTAACCCATATGAAATATCTGGTACACTCTTGAGAGGAAATTGTGTGAATTATGGTGTTTTACAGAGAGAGAGTGTTAACAGGAGTGATGTATTAAATCTAGAGATCAAAATGTGCATGTTCTGTTCCCTGCTCATTGTAGTATCATGAGTGATTCACTTTAACTTTTGGGGGTTTTCTGTACTTGTCCTTAAAATCAAAGTAATGAGTTTCCTTTCCTGAGCATACCATCGTGCTTTTGGGCAACGAACCTAAGAAAAAGTGTAGCATAGGTGCTGGGATTCCTATTCCTTTATTTGAATTACATTGCCTTTCTTAGAGGTTATATGTAAAGGGTTATTTTCTATTTCATTGCTGTTGTAAAACTCGTTGAGTCTGTGTGCAAATGACTTTGGCCTACTGGAAGTGTATGAGGAGCAAATGAAACTTACGGATTAGAAAACTGCATTTCAGAATCAACTTGGTAGTGTTTTTTAATATGGAATATGTAGTCCTGATGATTTGGTTCATTTCAGTAGTCCTTGGTTTATCAAGTAAGCCAAGGACAAAACAGAAATCTGAATTGGGGAGTTAGTTCTATGTGTGTACTTCCAGTTTGAATACAGTGTGTGAATTTACTGAGGAATTGCCCTCAAAGAAGTGTTTAGCTGAAGTTTTACCTCCCTTTACAAATTTCCATTAAATTGTCAGTAATTTATGCAAAGGAAGTCAGTTTACAGTCCTTGTAGTGCAAGAAGGATAGGAGTAGAATACTGTTCCATTTTAATGAAAATTAGAAAAGTTGTGTGGTTCTTTCTTTATTCTGCATGCAGGTAAAAGAATAATGTTTGTATGTGCTTTCAGTGTTTCTTACTACTTTGATTTCCAGGTTTATTCTAGGGCCAATGACCAAGAGCCTTGTGGATGGTGGCTGGCAAAAGTTCGAATGATGAAAGGAGAGGTAAATTATTTTAAAACTTACTGATTTCATGCTTTCATGTTCAATACAGTAACTAGAAGTTCTTTGTCATGAGAAAACTCTGAATGAAATACTACAAATACAAAAACATGACAGAAGAGGATTATAAGTTGTGACCGCTTTGGAATGACTTTTGCTGCATTGCCCAGCAGAGGGTCGTACCCTTAGAGCTGAGCAAGTGACTTCCATTATCTGCAGTTTAATTGCTTGAAGGACTGAAGGCATGCACAAGGACAGGATTTCTGACAAACCTGTTTTGTGGATTGAATTTGGTGCTAAAAATGAAGTAAAGCACCTGGACTTGTAACCTCTTTGTAGTTCCTAAATTAAGCCTGCTGGAGCTATTGCTGTGAGTGGCTGTGGGTTGGTTTTTTGTCTATGTGTTTTTACTGTGTGTAGGGGAAAGACGCTGCTTGTTTTTATTTGTCAAGTTTTTATTTTACCATAAAGAAAGGGTTATTTTCATGTGCCAAGTAACTTAGAGATTCAGACACTTGACTGTATAGTGTTTGACCCCATGTCATAAAAACTTTATTTTGTGAAATGACTGCTAGAGAATTGAACTTCATAGTGGGAAAGATTCCTGTGTTTTGATGTTTCTGCTCTATCAAATTCCTAAAACCAAAGGAAACAGTATTGAGAAAAAATAAGTACCCAATTTCTATTACTGTTTAAAAATTGTCGACAAATATCAACTTTTGTTGAGCTCTGTAAGGGCAAGGTGGTAGTAAACACCTACCAGAGAAGATTCTGTGTGTTGACACTTGTGAATGAACAGCTCATTAAGAAATCAGGATAAAAGGAGACAAACTGATTTAAATGATAGGTTGTCATTTATAGCTAATAGGCTTTTCTTAAATGTCACAGAAATTCGAAATTTTGGTATCAGTTAGCTTGCTGTGCTGCTTATTTTAAGAAAAAGCCCTAGAAGAATTTTTTTTATCAATTTTTAATTTCCTAGTTTTACAGGAAAAAAAATTCACCCTCAATGTACAGTGTAGTATTGTCAAATTAGTTATTTTAGGGAGTTGTCCCTGTAAAGTGCCACACAGTTCATGTTGGCTTCTTTGTACAATCTTTAACACGGTTCTATGTTTAGATTTTTTCTGTAGAGTTAATATTAAATTCACAAACTACCCCTGTGTCCAAGGATTTGTTGCTTTGTGATTGTTCTGGCATCCAGAATTATCTTTAACTATAGAAATTTTTAGATCATGTAGTGGTGGATCTCTTAAATTTAGTTGTAGTTTAGTGTTTATTGTTCCTTATTATTACTTGGGGTAATAATGATACATTGATACATTTCAAAGCAGCTTTGCATAATTGGGATGATACTTAAAACACAAAGTATCATTACCAGAGTAATTTACTTTTTCGGGATACTTCAGCGAACTGTGTTGGACAAACAGACCCAGTTTTGAGGAAGGAAGAGGTGACTGCACTGCTGCACCCCTGAATTGCTCTCAGGTGGAAGGGAGGAGAAGAGAAGGCTGCATCCCTAACACAGAGCCAGGCTGCAGAGATACGAGCACACGAGCTTTTTTAAACTTACATGTGTTGGGTGGAAGCGTGGGAGTGGATTATTGGTAACTTAAATCTTCTTAGTTCTCCTGCCTTCCTAAATTTGGCAGTGTGTGTGAAAAAGATTGAGTTTTTCTATTGATTTTAATCTTACATGATTCCCTGGAAGTTTGCCCTTTGAATCAGTGGATTTGCCTTGTTTGTTTTAGTGTTGCAGGATAGATATTTCTGTGAAGGATTATTGTCTGTTTGATGTTTCCTTAGAATTAGAGCTCCAGTAAATGTTTTGCTGTTTGGAACTTGACCTGAACTAGTGAAAATATTTGAGAGGGAGATAGGCATGGGAAAAATCAGTTCAAGATGCTGTTGTAGGGTCTGAGACTAAGCTGATAATGGTGCCCTGACTACAGTGAGGGAGCACAGGGGTGCTGAGATATTTCCAGGCTCATTTGTGTAGAGATGTGTCACTGTATCAACTTAGGTTTTTATTTATATATTCATATTTTGTGCTTTCTTGCTGATGCTGGTAGTGTTACTATGTCTCTGTTGTTCCTTACTGAAGTTATTATTTTTTTATAAAAAATCTCTTTCCCAGTTTTACGTCATCGAATACGCTGCTTGTGATGCCACTTACAATGAAATTGTCACTTATGAACGACTCCGACCTGTGAATCAGAACAAAACTGTCAAGAAGAACACCTTCTTCAAGTGCACAGTGGATGTTCCTGAAGACCTGAGAGATGCGTGAGTAGCTCTGCTCACTTCAAGAAGGCTTTTACCTTATGGAAGGGAGAGAAAAACCCACTTGGCTTCTGTTCTAGAGGCTGATTTACAGGTTTATGAAGAACGTTACGGGGGATTAGGGCTGCAGTAGCTCATTTGGAAACTGCTGACCCCTGCTGAGCTTTTGGGGTGGGGACAGAAGGCAGGCTCTCAGGTGTGAACTTAGTGCCTGTACAGGTGATTCACTTCACAGTGGACCTGTTACTGAGGTTTTCCAGATAACCATGGGACCATAGAATCCACAAGGAAACTGGAACCATGTTGAGGAGAATGGAACTTTCCTGTTTCTGAACAGTCCTTGCCATAAGCTACGGAAGGTTCTTGGGTCTGATCATGTTATTACATGTTCAGTTTTGATGCAGCTTGTTGAAATAACAATAATTTTGTGTCCTTAGGTGTGCTAATGAAAATGCACATAAAGATTTCAAGAAAGCTGTGGGAGCATGTCGAATTTTTTATCATGCTGAAACTGCTCAACTAATAATACTGGCAAGTAATTGCTTCTATGTAAATGTTATATAAATTCTCTGTATGTTATTTATGGGAAATACGTAGACAGCTGTGTGTGTGTATAGAAAATGGTTTGACTTACCAAGCTATGTAAATTGTGAGATATTTAATATAAGTAGATGTTTTTAATCTTTGAGGGTAAGGCCTCCAAAAACAGCCTAAGTTTAGGAGCAGCTTTGAGTCTCATTGTTAATATGACTTTTGTCATTCTCAGTTGAGTTCTGTTTCACTGATTTTAGCAGGTAGCTTAGAGGTAAATCATCTCACTTCACTCTGGAGCAATAGCTTTCCCCTCATACTGTGTTACACTGTGCAGTTTGACTCACAGCTGTGTTTCCACGTGGAAAAGTCCACCAGCTCAGTGAAGGAATTATTCACTTAGATGCCTCTGCGGTGGTTTTCTTACAACATGGATAGTCCCAGTTTTGGTTTTTCTTCATAACTACATTTACTCAGTATTATCCAGTTGAACCTCACTCTGCAGGATTGTGTTGTCCTTGATTATTTCCTTAGCTCTCCTTTTCACACACACAGTGATAAGTATGCATATGGTAGAAAGATTTGTTTGAGCAACATCAAGGGAAGAAGGGTTACTGTGTATTCAGCAGCAAACTCTTTAATGTAAAACATGCTGTGAGTGAGAACAAATAGTTGTTGGTGGTGCTGAATTTCTTATGCTTTGTTTTGAGGAAGAAAAATGTTTCTGTAACTTCTGGAAATTGAAATCGTGTTTATGACTTAGTTTCAATAGGTTCCTGATTTACCCTTTAAATAAATGTGTATTTGCTTACAAAGCCAAAACTTAGGTTCCCTCTCTCCTGTAGTCTGCCAGTGAAGCCACAGTGAAGAGAGTGAACATCCTCAGTGACATGCACCTGCGCAGCATTCGCACCAAACTCATGCTGATGTCGAGAAACGAGGAAGCTACAAAACACTTGGAGGTAAAGCCGCAGCTTGGGGCTCTTGTTGCTCGAAACTGAGCTCAGAGCAGTGCCTTACAGTGAGTGCACCTGGATGAGTCTGCCTTTGTTTTCCCTTCAGTGCACAAAGCAGCTTGCTGCAGCATTTCATGAGGAGTTTGTAGTCAGAGAAGATTTAATGGGACTTGCTATAGGAACGCACGGCAGTAACATACAACAAGCCAGAAAGGTCCCGGGAGTTACAACCATTGAACTTGAGGAGGATACTGGTACTTTCAGAATCTATGGAGAGGTAAGGGGGAGCTTTATATCAATCCTTGGAGCATTTCACTCTGTATTTGCTTTTGGAGTAGTGAGAGCGGTACCCAGAATTAAAGACAGAAAACACCTCCTGAGTTTTTCTGTGTCTTTGTGCATGTTGACAGTGTGGCAGCTTCTACTGCATATATTTGAAATACAAGCCTTTGATGCAGTGGTGACCTCCATAAGATGTTCTGTCCTAATCACTCCATTTTGCTCTGTATCCTGGGTCATCCTGAGAGAAGCATCAATTCCTGCTATTCTGCTTGATCATGGGTTTGTTTGGGTTTCATTTCTCCCTCAGAACTTCATTGGTTCTGCTCCTTCCTCCTCTTTTGTGTGCATTTTGCTCTGTGCAATCTGCTCCTCTGACCTAGCCAGGTGTATAAAAACCTGTATCTGCTGCTTCTAACTCTTATATTTTGGCAATTTAAGGCTGGCTTTGGCAAAATAATGGTTTGCTCCAAGGTGATTCCATTTGTGTGACTCTTCTGAATCTCACAACTGCCTTGAAATGTCCAAGCTGGTCCTTGGGCTAAAACAAGGATCCATTCAGGAAGCAGAAGGCTAGTGACAAAAATTCTACTGTCACCAGGGCCCTGTCAGAAAACATTTTGAGGGGTTTTGTCCCCTGTCCCTAACTCTACATGTGCCACTGAGTGTCTGATGTGAACACTCCTGAAAATCTGTGGTGGTCTCCTGTTTCTCAAGACTGAGGTCTTGAATTCTGCTCCATCTATGTCAGGAGTAGAACCTGGTTATGATCAAAGGTTCTGAAGAAGCTGATCCTGTGGAGAGGAGGTCAAACTTCTGTACTTTCCAGTATCTCTGAAATTGTGTCCTTTTTTTGGAAACCTTAAATGCTTCCAGGCTATCAGGGTGGCAGCAGATCCTTCTTTGATCTCCTACTGCCAGTAAATTGTGTCTCAGTTCCTGAGGAAGAATCAGATGAGTTTAAATGCAGTGTGTATTCCAGTTTTGATCTCCTTCATGTGAATGTTGCGGTGCTGAAGCTTGTGGAAAGGTTATGACTGTCACCAGCCTCTTACAGAGGTGCACAGCAATGATTATAAATACCAGATGCCCCCTAAATAAAAACGCCTTTAGGCACATCCAGCTTTGTCCTTCATAGAAGTGATAAGTGCTTCTAAAAATGCCAGGCAGCTTAACTATTCCACATGATAAGGGTTTCAGCATCTGGCTACACTTGCCTGTTCTTTTCGCCTCTCTTCAGCTGCAGTGGGCAACCAGCCAGGCCCTAATGGCTGAGTGCACAGGCAGAGAATTTCAGGCTGAGATGTGTGGGAGTAGTGAAGCAGTGTGTTGACATAGCAGTCACGGTCTGAAGGTTTCCCATAGCTGATGTTTTGCATACAAATAAAAGTTCACTGCTCAGGGCCAGACTCTTTGAGGGAAGAAACATGAAGATAAATGTTAAAGATTATTGGGAAACTCTGTAGATAGGAGGAATCTAAACTGTATGGCATGCTGCTTATGCATTTATCCCGGTCTGGTTAAGGCCATTTTGGTTTAAAGACCCTTTCCTGGTTGCATAAAGTTCTGATTGTGATGTCTGTACAGATCACAGACCTGTGAACTTCAGAGCTTGTACAATGTAGTTTGGACTACTTCTGGAAACTTGTGCTTCCCAGAGTGGGAGATCTGTGTAAAAAATAGAAAAATTCATCTTAGACCTTAACTACTGTCAAAATGGTTTTGCAGTCAATTTTTGTGCAATTCTTAACACTGGTAGATATGATGCTGAGTTTAGAAAAATATCCCCCATTTAATTTTTCCATTATACTCTTTGGTAGCGTGGATGTGTCTTGATTGTTTGGGCTACCGTGTGAGCGAATGAGAACATCAGTGAATGTGTAGGCTGTAATTCAGAGTTAGCAAAGGTAGTTGCTGGTGACTGGAATCCTTTAAGGTCTTAAGTCCATGTTGTACTAGAAGGAACTGAGAATACCTTGTCTGAGTCAGCTTTATGTGCTCACTCATATTGGGATGTGGGTGAGTTACACAGGTTGTACTCACGTAAAAATCCCGAGTGCTTGTGACAAATGTAGAGAGGCTTCTGGATGCACTGGAGAGCTGCAGCTCTGGCAGTTGAGTATTTCCTTGTCCTGACTCTGCTTCTGTAAATGCATTCGCTGTTCCTTCATCCTTATTTGGGAAGGAATTGATTAACATACCTAAGGCAGGAACTTTTTGCTTGATTATGTCTCTTTGTATAATTCATTGAGGATGAAGAATTGCTAGTGCGTATTGAATTTGTATCATTTGAGTGGTTGCCCTGCCAATGCAGCATAACCTCTGCTCCTCACAGTGGCTTCCTGCTCATCTGTTTCTTGTGCTTGATCACTGCTTTCATTATCTTGAAATCCAATTTGTCCACGTTCCTCTTGCCGTCATTTTGACCTCTGCCAGAAGTAGAGGTTTATACATTTTCATTTTTTAGGATTTGCCTGATTTGATTAAAAGGTACAGGAGCTGGTGGTACTCGCATTTCATGTGTTCCCTAAAAATGACAGCTGAAGGGGCTGAGGCGTTAGTGTAAAATGGAAATTATGCTCTTAAGCTGTTGTTACTGACTAGATACTGATATTGTTTCTTTAATTCTTCACTTCTGCTATTGCTAATTTGAAGCCTTGTTCCTTGTTTCAGCATCTCAATTAACTTGGTTGATTTTTGTTGTTTAATAATAAAGCTGCAAGAGAGCATTTACAGGAGTTCTCCCCAGTAACCAGAGCCACTGTCCTATCTTGGAGAGCATTGTAGATGAACTGTGGCCAGAAACCAGCATTCTGGAAAGAGAGTGCCCAGGTTGTAAAATCACTTGCAGTGTTTGCCTAAAGCCCCATCCAGCCTGGCCTTTGAGCACTTCCAGGGATGGGGCATCCATTTTGATATCTCAAAACATCTTGAAATAACATGAAAATAAATGTTTTATTGTGACTGGTGCTTTGCTTTTCTACTGAATTTTGTCTCTGGGCATTTCACTCAATTATTCCTTTATGATTTAGTTCAAAACTAGATTAATCTTGTCTTCATTCTTCTCTTTTTGAAAAAAAGTTTATTTGGAAGACTTGCAGCTGTTGCTACAAGGTTTTGTTTTTAATATGCTGTATTCACAAATAAATTACATTTTTTTAAATTTATTTCCAGACTGCTGATGCAGTAAAAAAGGCCAGAAGTTACTTGGAATTTGTGGAGGATTTTATTCAAGTTCCCAGAAATCTTGTTGGTATGTAATACTGCTAAAACTTGAAAAGTTGGGAAAAGGGAGCCTAATCATAACTTTGTGAAGAGGATTTAGGTGCTAGTACAATATTTGATTTCTCCATTTAAGTAGAAAGTGATTAATCTTTTAAAACTATATGTGTCAGAATTACTGTGAAATTGGATATATTGTTGCTGCATAATACTTTGTCAGGATTTTAGCACTTAAACTGACTTGATTACAGATTTATACCACCTAATTTAATGGTAATACTTGAAGTTCAGATTCTAGTGAAAAAAATAAGCTTTACTAAATTGACTTCTTAAAAGTGCTGAAACTAAGTTTCAAAGTTTAATCTGGGAATACTCCAGCTGAATTGCAAGAACGATTTGAGACACTTCTGTCCTGCTCCCTCCTGGGTTGGTTCGTCACAGGTGGTGGTTGGATGCTGGTGAGCTCCTGTATAAATCAGCAGTGCTCATAGATCTCGGCCTCAGTCTCAAAATAGACATTTTTCCATGTTGCAGCTTTATGAAGGAATAACATAGTCTGGTAGATTCTGTACTGAAAACCACCTAAAGGTGTGAGGTTAACTGTGTCCACTTGAAGACACAAATGTCTTCCTCTAGTCTGGGGCTTCACAGGGAGCTTTTTTCCTGTTCCCTCATTCCCCTTCCTTTATCCTGCTTTTTACTCAAGTCTGGCAGCTCCCTGCTCCCCATGCCGAGCTTTTGGGCAGCGTGGGCATGGAGGCAGGGTTAAAGTTAGAGGTGTTGTACCTGATTGAGCAGCTTGGATTATCCAGAGGAGAAGTAAAAACCTGGGCTTTAACCTGCGTATTATAAATTAGTAATTTAAATAATTCATGTGCAAACTCCTATAATTTAGACTTTCCGGACTTTAGAACTTGACCAGATGAAGGTGTAATGGGGGTTCATTTGGGTGTTTTTTTTAATACGACTTGTGCAAATTGTGTATCTGGTGCAACTTAATGGCTTTCTCATCTACCTAATGTTAAAGTTCATTTTAACATTCAACAAATTATTCACTAGTTTGTATATGAACAATTCTTTTTTTCTGTAGTCTTGTTCAGTAAATCTAATTAATCCAGGGAATTTTGCTAAACCTGATGTTCTACAAGTTGAGTTTTGGGGAGCATTTGGAGAGCATTCATAATGTGAATGTATTCCATGCAAGAATCAGGGCAGAAATCACAGCAGTGTGTTTAACTGAAAATGCTGCTGTTAAATGATTACAATGCCTAAAGTTTCCGGTGAAGGCAAATGCGCTGCCCACATCACCTGTGAGCACACAGGTAAGCAGACAGATATTTAGCTACACTCAGTGAAGACACACAGCTCATCAGTGACTCCAGTAGAGAAAGATAAAAACCCAAACCCGCTGAGCTCTGAGAGCTGTTGAGGAAGGGTAATAAACTTTCAATATTTTTTGCACATTACTTTATATCATGTTGATAGTTGCCATAAAGAACATTATGGAGTACTCTGTCACATAATTCTGGCTTTTGCCCTTATTTTAAGTTGTTCTGCCTCCTTTGCTCTTAATTTAAACATAAATGTTCTTAGGTGCCATATATCTGTCTAGCTGTGAGGTAGAAATGTTCCCATGTCTCAGAGCTAAAGAGCTCTCAGATGTGGAACATTTGTGTTAGTTCCCACTAAGACAAATGTTGGTTTGTCATTTAGTCTGAGGGCTGAAGTCTTAGTCTAAGAGCTAAAGTCTTTTAGTAAGATAGCCAAGGAGTCACTTTTTTTTCTTTTTTTGAGATTTAAACATACAGGTTCTGAAGAACCTTTTGGTTTGGATCCCATGCATGATCTCAAAGTAGCTATTTTAAAGGTAATATGGAAAGCACTGGTCATACACAAGTCTATTGTACAGGCAAAAAAATTTAAGAGGCTTCTTCAGCAAACGTATAAGCCTATTAAAACGTCGGGAAAGATTCAATGAGGGCACATGTAGAGTCAGGGGGTCCAAATAATATTGACACATAAAATTAAAATAAGAACTTGCAGAACTCTTGTGCCATTTTACTCTTGGTTTGGTTCTGTTAGAAGCCTGTATGCAGTGGTGATCTTCATCACTGCTTGTTCTGCATATAGAGAGAGTTTAATTTTATAAGTTTTTACTCATTTTTTCTGACTTACTGTGGGGTATTCTTTGGGAGTTTTATGCATAAAATATCAATAAACATGTTAAAATACTTTGCACATGGATGCAAAATTAACCGTTCTTGCCCTCTGAAGGAAAAGTTATTGGAAAAAATGGAAAAGTGATTCAGGAGATTGTAGACAAGTCTGGAGTCGTCAGGGTGAGAATTGAAGGAGACAATGAAAATAAGCTGCCTCGTGAAGACGTAAGTACTTTATTCTTTCCTGCTGTGACTAGGTTTTTATTTTCAAACCCAGTTTTATTTCAAAACCTGTGGATATAGAGAGCATTAGTTCTAAGCTGGCATCTTGCAGTAGATTTTATATAAAGTAATTCAAGGAAGGTTTTTGCTGCTGAAGTAAGAGTGTGTGTTCTACTCTCTTGTGTGTGTACTTGGGCTACATAAATAATTCGGGATTGGTAGTGTTAAAAGTGTCCACATATTCTAAATAGATAAGAACAAAAGGTAGAAACTTGTGCTTCATCTTGTAATGTTGATTTAATCTTGGCAAACTTTGGATGCTTCTGTACCCCTGCTGTGCTAAACACACCCAGCATGTGTTGCATGGGGGAATATGAACATGGGATACCAGGTTACCTGAGCTCCAGAACAGTTGTTGGGAAAGCTGCACAGTCTGAAGCTGCTGCTGGCACCCCAGCCTGAGCTATTTCAAGATGCTTTTGTAACTGAAAGCTCAGTTGCTGCCTTTGTGTAGCTCACTTTGGTAATCTGTAACAGATCTCTTTATATAATTTAAACAGAAAGCATTATTTCAATGATAGTGTTCTCTCTGATAAAAAGCTTTGATGCTTTGTTCCTGTAGGGAATGGTACCATTTGTATTTGTTGGTACAAAAGAAAGCATTGGGAACGTCCAAGTTCTGTTGGAATATCACATCGCGTATCTAAAGGTGAGTGTGGCTTGGGAGGGGGAATCTGTACAGGAAGCTTGGGTCAAAGTATTGAACAGCATTTTTGAGCAACAACTTTGGTGGGATTTGCAGTTGTTAAATGTTCCTCTATATATTTGGAGGATTTGAAGCTTGGTGCCTTGAGCCCAGCCCTTGCCCATGGGTGTCATGAGCCTGTAAATACCTTGTCATGGTTACTTAGTGCTGTTGGGGTAGAAAGAATCAGACTGTAAAGAACAGGGCTTTAAGGGACATTTGGGAACTAACACAGTTTTTTTTGTCTGTGTTCGGGTTCTGCTGTTCTCAGATTAATGCTCTGTTGGGGTAGGATGGAATTTCTAATAGAGCACAGTAATATAGTGTGGTATTAGAACAATTATCTCTTTAGATTGGGTTACTTTATGATGTTAATAGAGATAATGAGTTTGAATTGTGTTCCCTGTCAGTTTGCTTTTTCCCTAAATTTTATTGGAAAAAATTTACTGAACTGTAATTAAGGTAGTAGTAGTCTCAAAGCCAAGTTTCCTGCATGGTGGTGAAATCTTTTAGATCCCTTCTGAAACTCAGAGATAACTCATTTTGGATTTCATTATTTGTAGTCACCTTCCAGGTGGTGTTAATTCTCCTGCAGGAACGACTATTTTCAGTATGACTGGGTGGGGAATGGTGCTTTGTGTGTTTGTCAGCACTCCTTTCCATGGTTCTTGTTTCGTTGTATATAGGAGGTAGAACAACTAAGACTGGAAAGGCTCCAAATCGATGAACAGCTGCGCCAGATTGGGATGGGCTTCAGGCCTTCCTCTGCCCGAGTTCCTGAGAAGGAGAAGGGTTACACCACTGACGAGAGCACGCTGTCCTCAGTGCAAGGCTCCCGGTCCTACAGCGGGCGGGGCCGAGGCCGCCGGGGCCCCAATTACACCTCTGGTTACGGTGAGTGGCCCCTCAGGACACCTTTGAACCCAAAAACTCTTCTGGATTTCTTTGTGTTCAGCACACTTGAGTGAAGATAGGGTTGGAAATTCACAATTGCCGTTTTGTCTTGTTCGTAATTCAAAACACCTGGTTAGATTTGGAGTCTTGACGTTGAGTTTAAAACTGAAAAAATTAATGAACTGAGCTCTGGAAACATCTTGTCCTACCATGTTAGTTGCTTAGTAAGTGACATCACAAAAGCTGGGAAGAGATCTAGAGATGCTTTTCGGGAGACACAAATTTAAAAACATCTGAAATGAGCATTATCTGTTTTAATTGAGAAGAAGAAAAATTGCTTGTCTGTGATCGTGGCCATCTTAGCAGCATATTTCTGAAAAGTCAACCAAAATGATTTAAAATGGCAAGAGTACAAACTCCTGTGGGTTTTTTAATTTGGTCAGGAACTAACTGGATTTGTTTTAAGGTGTAGTGAGGTATTCTGATGCATTTCTCAATTAAAAAGCACCGTGTCCTGACAGGTGTGCACATCCTCAGCTTGTCCAAATGGAGACACTGCATTTCTATATTGACGTGTTTCACAGATTACAATATCATTCATTCAATACAGTAAATTACTCTGGATATCTATATTTAACTCATTTCTGGTAAAAAATCGGACACCTTTTGGATTTTACAGTCTGTCCCTGGCTGTAGCTTCCTGGATCACACCAAGTGTTAGTTATGTTGATTCTGATGATGATAGTTGTAACTTTGTTTTTTATTATTTCCCAATGAACCGAGTGATCTGTAGGGAAATTTGCTCTGGAAAACTCAAAGTATTTTATTTTCCTCCCAAAATGGCAAGAATCACATTTAAGCCATATGGGTCTAAAACCTTATGTTCCAGACTGGGTAGTAAGGGAGTTCCTGGATACCTGAAATGAATGATAGGTGTTGGCTTTTCAGGTAGTAAAAAGCAAAACGCTGTGTGGGTTTGGGTAGTCGGAGATGGCCGAGTGTTAGAGATGCTGTTTGATATAAACAGTGAGATTGTTCAAGCAGCATTACAGCATCCAGAAGGGGTTGCTTAGCAACAGCCATCAGCTATAAGGTGGCAAAGTTGTCCTTGGGAATTTCAGAGAAGTTGCCTAGAAACTGCACCAAATGCCTGCAGTGTGTAGACAAAGAGAGGGAACACTGCTAAATCCTTGGTTTATCTGTGTACAGAAATTGCAGATTTGGTGATCTTTCAGCCCTTATTTCACATGTTAGTACAAACAAACTTAAATTGAAAATCTTACTTCAGTAACTGCTGATCTATATTTTATTTGCGCATATATTGTTATATATTAGTATATATAAATATTAAAATATATCTATGATTGTATACTTGTGTGTGTATTAGTATTTATGTATATATGTATTTATGCATTATATTGTTTATTATACATTATACATATATAACCAGCCATGCTGGCTGGAATACTTCTGTGAGGATATGAAACCAGAATATAATCCCCAAATTTGTATTAATTTCCAATTTTCTTTTCCTTCTCATACAAGGTACAAACTCTGAGCTCTCTAATCCCTCTGAAACAGAATCTGAGAGAAAAGATGAACTCAGTGACTGGTCCTTGGCAGGGGAAGATGACAGGGAGAGCAGGCACCAACGTGACAACCGACGGCGTCCTGGGGGACGAGGACGTAGCGTGTCTGGAGGTCGTGGGCGTGGGGGACCACGTGGTGGAAAGTCATCCATTAGCTCTGGTACTGTGTTCCAGATGGAGATTGAATTGAGATTTTCTTTGGCAGTGTTCTGTATAGCCTCTTACTCTTTTAAAATACTCTGTTCTTACATTATGATCTTAATACCTTGGGATTTCAGTTGTGTGGTAGCTGTGTCATACAGCGTGTTTTAGATTTTCATTTATTTTCTATTCACAGCGATCTTGATTTCCTTCCTCTACTGCTCACACATAATAATGTTATTAACAAAGTTGGTAAATCTTTGGCATGTTGCCTATGGCAACCTTCTGATGTAAGCTTATGTTTAGATTCAGAATGAAAAGAAGAAATCATTGACTAGAAGTTAGGTTTTATCAGTGCTAATACAACACTTAAGTGTCAGAAGTACTACACAACCACAAAGTGTAAGGTGTGTTTTATATACTCAGCAGTTTTGAGTAAAAGGTCTCTAAATGACACCTTGGAAGTCTTTGTGGTGAAATAGTGCAAGTGCAGATTGGGCTGTTGTTGTGCCCCAGAATTGTTACCGTTGGGTTAGAGTCAGAGGATCCAGTTTGAGGTCAAATACTGCAGCTTTGTGTGTTACATCTGGGCTTAAGGTTTTGTAGTTTGAAACTTTCAGACACAACTGTAAATCAGCCTGGAGATGGTTACACCTCTCCACAGTATCTTAGATGGCCACTTTGTGTTTGTTTAGTGCTCAAAGACCCGGACAGCAACCCTTACAGCTTGCTGGATAACACGGAGTCAGACCAGACCGTGGACACGGACGCCAGCGAGTCCCACCACAGCAGCAACCGCCGCAGGAGGTCACGCCGGCGAAGGACTGATGAAGATGCTGTTCTTATGGATGGAATGACAGAGTCTGATACAGCTTCTGTTAATGAGAATGGTTTAGGTATGTAAATGGTTGGATGGTAGTCCCAGAGCAAGCTAAGAAAAAAATGTGTTCTCCCTGTAAGTGTAGTGAAGCCCTTGTTTGTTTCTGTAAGTGACAAATCGTTGTTGTGTTCAAGGTTGCTGTCTGATTAAAGAAAGACTCCCTCCGTGGCAGTGCCATGGAATCTTCTGTTTACTGAGCTCCAGTAGCCTTTTCATGTGCCTTTTTTTGTAAAAACTGTCTGATGGAGACACCAAAGACTTGACTTGTTGTTTCCCATTGGTACTGCTGCTTTGATAGAAACAGTACTGTCAGATCAATGTTCTGTTTTGTCCTTGGTAACCTCAGTCTTGGTGTGGGAAAGCTCCTTAAGTAGCTGTTAATTTGTCTCTACCCAGCTTCTACTTAAGAACTTTCCTTCAGTAAATTCTCTTGATATTCACTGGGATGAGAATACAATCTGTTGCTTAATGTAGAAAAAAAAAAAAATCTGGGCTATGTTGCTAAAATTTGACGTATGGTTACTTAATAAATGAAATCTGAGGTCATTAAGTACGTGCCTAAATGTTTTAATGAACCAAGAACAAAAAGTAAAATCTAGCTTTTGTGTTACTGTGTATGCTTTCAGTATAAACTTTTCTTTTAGCTTTTCTGTCTTACTTAGTCTCTGTCTTTAACAGAAGCCATTTTAAATGCCCCATGCTGAAACTGCTGTAGAATTTATTTATTTTATGATCAGAAATAGTTCATTATAAACTTTGCAATTGCAGATGATAGTGACAAAAAACCCCAGCGACGCAATCGTAGCCGCAGGCGTCGCTTCAGGGGTCAGGCAGAAGATAGACAGCCAGGTAATTCGAGTGGAGCTGTGGGTAATCTCAGGTCAAAAGCATGAGAGAATGTTGTGTCTGCTGTTTTACATAGAGCTGCATAATATCAAAAGGTTACTCAATAACTAATAAGACTACTAGATAAAGACGAAAGACATTTCTTCTACTAGGAAAACTTCTAAAATCTGTCTAATGAAACTAATTGATGTCTAACTTTTTGCTTGGACATACGAGTTATGCTTCTGATCCAGTTCTCACTGAAGTCAATGGCCAAAGTGCTGTTGAGTTCTGTGGTCCAGGATCACGACAAACATGAAGGTTCATGGTCTGCACTCACTGCATCTGTGCGCTTGCACTGACTGGGACACAACCTTTTCAGCACTGACTGAGCAGCAGTGTTGGAGGGGCAGGATGTGGGTCCTGGCAGAGCTCAGTGAGGGAACTCACGTGGGCTTTGCCAGCCCCACAGCTGCATCACACTGCTGCTCTCAGTCCTTGGCTGTTGGGAATAGTTAAGTCATCTGCAAATTGAGGGTGGGAAGGAGGAGGAATTTAAGTGAAATTGCATGTTTCCAATTTTTTGTTGTTGTGGCTTGTTGCATTTCTTTTGTGTGTACTAACACTTGAAATGTTAAAGGTGAACTGGCTAATTATCAATACAATGCCCTGTTAAAAAAATGCTTGTACATACATGGCACAGGGTAGTAACAGAAGGTCTTCTAGATTGACAGGTTCAAAATTTCACCCATATTTGTCTTCCTTGTATCTGTGCTCATACAACATTCGATTAAGAAGAAAAAAGTTCTTCTATTATGCTAAAACTTGGGGAAAGGAAAAAATCAAACACCTAACCCTCCTAAAAAACCTCAAACCCACACATTTCTTCTCAACATTCCAGTTTTGTAGCAGTGATACGGTTTTGTAAAGGGGCAGAAAAAGTGAAAAGGAATTCAGCTTTTACTTATCTCAGCCATCAATGTAAAGGAATGTTAGTCATTTCTAGAAAACCATTGGAATTCTTCTAAATCCCAAGTATTCTAAGAACAAAACAAAATTACCCAAACAAGATTTCTCTGACATCTTTGTTAAAATGCTATTGTAATTTAAAGTCTTCATAAATACCTAGTAAGTGTGAGTGAAATTCACATAAGGCATAAGTCCCCTCTTCCCTCCCCCACCAATGCCAACCACTGTATTTCAGTCATTTAGCTGTATCATTTGATTTACATTGCTGTATGTTATGGTGCCTTATTCACAGATGAATATTAAGAGTGCACTGTGTGCATGAAACATGCTTCCTGTTTACTAATATTACAGGAGTTGGGTACAAAACCTCATTTTAAAGAACAAGTACTTGTGCAGAAACTCCTTTGGCATTCACAGTTCTGGAAGGACTCAGATGTAAGAAGTCCAGTTACTGTAACAGAAAATTAATTGGTTGTAGTTCACAGCATAATTTGGATTTTGTGCACAGTCATTCCAAAATTGAGAAAAATAGCTCACCTAAATACCTGATACACTAAATATAAATGACTGTTCAGTTCAATAGGTAATGCTTGCCAACCCTCGTGTGCTGTAGCTCATCAGAGATACAAGTGTGTATTTGAAGTTGCAGTACGCTGTATTCTCAGGATAGAACTGAGTCTGGGGGTGGTTACAAGAGGGCAGGATCAGACAGAACCAGGCTACAGAACATGTTCTCAGGGGGTAAGGAGAGCTCAGAGCAGCCCTGGCTGTCCCCAGTGGGTGCAGCTGTACCAGCACAGACACAGCTGTGCTGCCCCTGGGCTGGGCTGGCTCCAGCAGCACTCCTGTGTCCACACACCCCACAGCAGGGCACACTGCTGGGGGCACTCCCAGGATCCCGAGGAGGGCAAGTTCTCTCCTCAGTTGCTTTGTCATGTACCAAAGATTTGACGCCACATCATCCTGATTGATTTCTGACCCATCCCAGTTCTGGGCACTGTTTAACTATCTTAATTTCATTTCATTAGTGTGAAATTCTTCACTACTCCGCTAATAAAACCCCAGTGACACACACAGTCTGTAGTTAGTCTGCAGCCAAATTTCTCCAAACTTAGTAAAGAAAGCTCTTCTCCAATAAATTTTGCAATTGGACCAAAATTGGTTTTATTAAGAGTCCACCTTCAGATCATTGTTACCACCAATTTTAGTGAAAATTATTTTTAACAACAGAAACAAATTGATCCTTGCTGTATGGTTGATAACCTGTAAGTGTGAAGGCCTTTTGTGAGATGTCTCCCAGTTAGAGCATAACTTGTGCAGAAAAGACTTGAAGGTTCATGCTGAATTGACTGCTGATGTGAGCATCACTGTGATTTTTTTCCTTGAACAGTAACAGTAGCTGATTATATATCACGAGCTGAATCTCAAAGTAGACAGAGAAACCCTCCAAAGGAGACAGTAGCCAAAACCAAGAAAGAAACGGTAAGATTTTTTTAATGTCCATTTCCTTTTTTCTCCTCCCTTGCAGCAGAACAGTAAAGGAATGAAGGCTTCTGTTAGCTCGCCCTCATTTGACTACAAGTGCTTTTGAGTTCAAGAACAAATCATTAAAAGCAAACAGACTAAACAGACCTGATAATGATCTGTAGACTGTTGCTGCAGATTTTTGGGTCCAAATTAATTTTGTGCACCTTTTAAAATACTACACTTAGTAATGTTGCATTATGTAATAAAATGTGAAAATTGCCCGTGGTGAGTCTTGGGAACTAATCCTTAAAACACTTCAGGGATAGAGGATACTATGTGGCATTTTTAGTGACTTCTATAAACTATTTTAGAAGGAATTGGTTTTACAAAGATTGCATGTTTTTGATCCTTTTTCCTTAAAAGGATCAGAATGGCATTACATTGTCCTGTAAATGATCAGAACTGAATAAAGCAGAATTTATTTACTTCTAGTAAAGTGGCAGCGTATTGCCACAAGTTATGTAAGAAAGATGCATTAACAAAATGTAATCTTGCTATAGACTATATAAAACGGGTATAAAGCTCATTTTTTCAGTAAACTCCTCCATGGGCTTAGACAAATAGAAATAAATAATCATTGTGGGTATGCTGGGGGTGTGCAGTCCTGGGGTGACGTTGGCATGGTTTCCTCAAAGTGCCTGATCCAAAAGTATCCCATAAACGACAAGGTGAGTGATCAGATGCTTTAAGTGGCAGGATACAGGCACAAACAAGAGGTGTTCCTTCTTGCAAAGCTGCTGTGTGAGCCAGAGGAAAACTGAGATTACACTCTGTATTGTTATGGGATTTTTAATACTCCCATTCTTGTTTTTGCAAGGCAAAAGATGCGATTGACGAAAACAGCCCTTCTGAAAAGGCAGTGAACGGTCCTGCCACCACCTCTGGGGATGAGCCTTCTAAACTACAGCACAGCCCTGATGAAAAGAAAGTCACTGTCCAGGAGGATGGAAATAATCAGGAAGAAGCAGTGCTGAATGGTGTTTCATAAACTGAAGTTCCTAGTTTACAGTTCTTTTACATTACATTTAAAATAGTGCTTGTATAAGCTTGCCAAAGATAGAATATGGATCGCCAGTCTTGACACCGCACTTTCAGTTCCTCCATTTTGGAATACAGAAAGGGGAGGGATCCTGGAGAAATCATATGTTAAACATACTTTGACACCTACTGTGTTATAAATATATCATCAGATGTGCCTTGAGATAGTATATGTAACATTTAAATAAACAAAATTGCTGGCTATAGGAAATGTTATTTTGTTTTCAAAATACGGCAAAGATGTGAGGGGGATCCCTAACATAATACTCTTTATGAAAGCATTAGCTGCTTTTGTTACATTTTTAATAATATGCAACCACTTCTTCACCTGAGGAATACTAGAAAGAAATGCAGTCTAAAATATTTTGCACTGAAATGTAATTTCTCCATTAGTTTAGTCTGGAAACTGGTCTGTTTTAATACATGTTTTTTAAATGCTGTATGTAGAGGAAAAAATCTGCAGACCACTGGAATGCATTTGTTAAATTCTCATAATCTGCAGGGATACTGGGTGACATTGGCAGTGACTGTTCTACATTGAGGCTTTGTTTGGTTTATTTATTAAACTGTACAGTATTTAAAAATCAAACATAGCTTTAGTTAACACTAAGCTGAATTAGTCATGTCCATTAAGACATAACCTGAACTACTGAAAAGATCAATTTCCAGAAAGTTTATTCTGTATAAACTACATATGTTAGTCCTTAGTAGAGTATTTTTATTTTTGTTTTGGTTGTTTGATGTGCAATATGTTTTTTTTGTATGCTGGTAGTAAAAGAAAATAAACTTTGATCTTCCATCTGTTGACTGTTTCTATCAGAAATTTAAATTACTATTGACTTTAAAGTTTTCAAGCTGTTAACTAACAATAGAAATTTACTTGTGAGGCAGCTTGAACCTCAAACTCTTTTTCCTAAGAGTTTCTAACATGCTGATCTTCCTTTTGTTAAGGCAATGATGTCAAACATCGGTTAAGGAGGCTAAAACCAGACTCCTTACCTTGGAGAATTGCATAACCTGACTAACATATATAGGAATTAATGCAGATGTAGTTTCTGATAAAGTAAAGCATTGGCACCCCCTCATCTTTCCAGGTATGTGAGCCAGAGCAAGGAAGCACAAAACAGGTGTGGAAAATCATCTGGGTAGCAGGAAGGTGTAAGAAATCAGGGCAGTGTTGAAGTTGTACTGACCTGAATGAAAAAAACTGTCTTGCCTGATTTTGTCAGAAGGACAAACCCCAGAGTTCTAAACCCGCTGCTCTGAGAGCCACAGCCAAGCTGTCCCAAGAAGGGACCTCTGTGTGCACTTGGTCATAGACTTCACTGCTGGACACTCAGCAACAACCTTCCCTCTGGGAGAACACCCCCAGTTAAATGGTGTCACTGAAGTGTGCATGAGTATCTCAGCTGATGGGGCAGGCACAGGAGTGGAGAAAATTTAAAAAACAGAGCTATGTTTAATAAGCCAGTAATGTTTGGCTGGGAAATACTTCAGTACAGAAATATTCTGCATATGGCTTGGCATGTGCTAACTCCAGAACTGTGCAAGGTGGTGTTCCAGCTGTTCTTTACCCTGCTTTTAATTCTGCAGCAAAGCAAAATTACTGCCTTTCTGGGGAGGTTGTAATGTTACCTGTTTGATCCTTCTCCTGAAGGCACCTAACTCAAGCCTATTGTTGTAATCCTTCCTGAACAGCCCAGAACTCATCCACAGCAATGCTGTGGCACAGCAGGCAGCACTCCCAAGTCCAGGTTCTGGGAGTGGAAGCTTTCAACCCCACTGTTCATGACCAGGTGGGCATTACCTCCCACAGGTGCTGTGCAGTGTTTAGCTGTAGTGGCAGAAACACTGGGAAGAATATTGGATTATGACAGAGCTCCCTGGCCCAGCTGAGATCCTCAGGAGCTGCTGGGTGTGAGAGGCTCCACAGGGCACAAATCCAGCTCAGGTACCAGTGACTGATGTAGAGATCCCTTTTCCTAACCATAAATGCAAACCTCTCTGTGTGAGCTCTGGCTTTGTAATGTACAATAACATATAAAACTACAGGACTTCCATTACAAATATGGAATTTATTAAATGCTATTAAAACCTGTCAAAACTAAAACTAAATACTAAAAAAATCTGGGAAAGTCCAGATCCATCAGTAACACTTAACCAACCTTGTTTTTCACAAGGCAAGGACAAGGGAGTACATTGTTTTCTGTACTTTTATTTCTCCAGGCAGAGACAACCACACATCTCTCCCAGTTCCTCCCCTCCAATAAATCCTCTTGGTTTTTCCACCCCCTTCCCAAACAGGTTCAGTGTGCTAATTTTAGCAGATGGAAAAGCAGCAGCGTGAACTTTAAACAGGGCCAGTTCAACAGAAATTAGGTAACAGCCACATGAGCCTACCTGTGCCTGGTAACACACACTGGCCACACCAAGCTCCTGCTCTCAAGCACTGAAAATAGTTCTGAGTGGCAGATTTTGCTGTTTAATAAAGAACAGCTATGAAAAAAAAAAATCTTTAAGCTTCACTCCCTCACATATTTCCAAAAAAAAGTGAGCAAGTGGGGAGGGAAGTAACTCCCTGGATTTGTATTTCCAGCTTCATTTATATTAAAGTCAAAGACTGAAATTAGAACTTTTCTTAATCCATTTATCAAAAATAATCATTTGCAGGGACAAGCCCTCTGAATGAGTGATTTTCTTTCTCATTCATTTTTTAGCCTGGTCTTCTAGTAGATCCTTAGCTTCATTGATTTTGGCTGCTACATACGGAGATCCGCCTAGAAGAAAGAACCTCAAATCAGATGAAAAAACCCCAATATTTGCCTTCTTTGTTGACAATAATGCCACAGGACACAGGAAAAGAGTGTGGTCTGAGTTTCTGCCAGTTGAAGAACAAACTGGGTATGACAGAAGGTACCCGAGTTCACTCAGTCACTGCAGGAGCTCGTGTCAGACCACTCATTCCTGTTAGGCTGCTTTTATTTTCCTGGAGTGTTTTTTTCCTCCAGTTTTGTCAGTCATAAATTAACTGGTCACCACTGACTTAGCACAGTCTGTGGCAAGTACAGGCACAGAACTAACAGCTCTGCAGATGACCCTGCCCAGCATAAAGTGCTGCTGTACCAAGGGACCAGTTCAGTTTTTAAACAGCAAAAAATCACTTGGGGAGACTGAGACAGACTCCACAGTGAAATGCACCAACGCTGTAAAGCCATGAGGTACAATGACTGTGTTGGTAACACATGCATCATTAGCTGCACTATGATGTTTTACTTGAAGATTAATGTGTTTAGGTCATTACACAAACTGCTATTTTTAGCTCCTGCATGTATTCAGCGAGGTTAATTTTGAAGGTAACTTTCACTCGATATTCTCTACGAAAGGCATATCCTCATGAACTATTTTGGTGCATAAAAGTAAGGAATTCAACAGCCACTTTAAAGGAAGCCATTTTGCCTTTTAAGCAATGATTAAGAAGTTAAATGTCAAACACCAACACATGATTCTGACTCACTGAACAGAATTTAGAGTAGGTATAGATGCCCTGAGTTACTAACTTTGAGCATAACTAGATTCTGAGCTTTCAGAGTACCACTAACAGGAATATTTCATAATTTAATGTCTCCAGCAGCTGTAGAAGGCTCAGCATTTGCCATTTATGGTGAACTCTGGAGGCATTCACATGAACTTACAAGTGATATATATATATATATAACACACACAAGGGTACTCTGGGTTTTCATCTAAAATTAAAGTGATTTTAAGTCTCATTTCAACAAACCATATTCTAACCTGGTATTCACAGAGCAGCTGACAAAGTGACCTGCTGGGTTTGTCTGCTTGCTTTTAAAACATTCACACATATGCTCCAGACCCACGTGGATTAAGGCACTCTAAGATTTGTTTTCACTCTTTTTTCTGTAGGTTTTTTAGTAGCTGAGGTGGTTATGTATCATTCACTTCCTCCCTACACAATTCTACTCATTTGTGTTAAAAACATATATTAACTAATCAACGTGACTTGATTTCCTTACCTTTATCTGGATGATTCAGAAGCATGATCCGTCTATGAGCTTCTCTAATTTTATTTCTGTTGGCTGTAGGGCTTTGAAAGAGAGAGAAAAGCTGATTTTAAGGGATCCTCATGAAATTCCCCAGATGTGGTGTCACACAAAGGTGTCTGAGAACAAGTGAGTACTCTGTCTTACCCATAAATTCTCTAGCTAACAGGTATGTTTCTCTTTTCCTACCACTGATATGTAGTGTCTAAATCCTGGAGAGGCTTTCCAGGGCTTTCCCAAAACACTGAATGCTGAAAAAGACATGCTACAGCAGTCTAATGGGGTGGGGGTGAGCCACACAGTTAAAAAGAAAAAGAATTACAGTGTAACATTTTTATTGGGAAAACTTCCTAAAGGCTGTAAGACCAAAAAATTTGCTTGATTTTCCTAAGGTAAAAAAAAAAAAAAAAAAAAAAAAAAAAAAAAAAAAAAAAAGCACAGAACCCAAAAATACTTCACAGTTAAAAGTTCTTATGTGGTAGATTTGTGTATTTGGCCCTAAGTGTTTTGGCAGGGATTGCCACCATGGTCAGAGTTACAATGTTCCACAAGTGATGAATTTATTCCAGATACAAGAAGTGGGTTTGCATCCACCTGAAACTCCTCAGCACTGACAGGAACCAAAGGGTAACAGCAGAATTGTGTTCCCCACACCAGGTGAACCCCAAGGCTTATTTGGGCCACACACGGCTTTGGAATGTGCAAGGGAATTGCAGATGTCTGAAGTCCACACAGAATCAGCTCCAACCAAGCTGAAGTGCAGCAAAGAACCCCCAAAAAGCACAGGAAGTCCTGAACAGCCACTTGCTATGTCCTGACTTGGCAGTGACATCCCAGGGGATGCTGGGCATTGGATGTCAACCCTTCCAAACAAGGCCAGCTGTGAGGAGACACCACTGCCTGCTCTTCACCTTTCATTGCTGATCAGTTTCCTTTACCTCACTCCCAGTATTAAAGCTGCTTCTCGTTTAGTCATTTTGGGTTCAAATCCGCCTCTGTAATAACCATTGAAGCCCTGAAAGAGAAAATGTATTAGTTTACAACACACTAATTTCTAAGTATCAGTTAAAACGACTCATTACTGCTTTAGCAGCTGCTGGGCATTTAATCTGTAAAAATACCAAAACTTCTTCTCACTTGTAATAGGAAATTCAGTTGAAGTAGAGCATCATTATTTAAATAATTACTTAAATTTGTCCAAACAAGTTCTGTATTAGACAATCACCAGTAGAACTGCTGCAATTAATTGTTACTGACAAAATACATGAGAAAATACAGCAATGATATACTGAGAGAAGAGTCTGCAGCTATCCCACCAAGTAAAGTTTTAAATAAAATATGCAGCTGATAAAAAAACCACACCACTTACAGATTTTGGTAGGTTCTGAAGAGCTTGTTTCACCTGTGGCTCCATTTGCTTAAAAGCTTTTACTGCATAGCGACCTTCAAGAGACCAGTGTTGACTGAGGTTAAATATAGTTCCATGAATATTTAGCAATTCAGTGCAACTAGTAATTTGACGATTAGAGTGTGGAATAAACTTTTTAGGGGCATAAAATAGTAAGAACGTGGATCTTTTGTTTAATTACAGCCATTTAATACAGGCTCTTCCCAAAGAGCGTCCTGTATCAGCTATTAAACTACCTTGAGACGAGCCCTGAAGCACGGGTAAGGACAACGGGGTGTGCAGGTACAGCTGGCTGCTCACTGTCCGCCCGACCCCACACACCTGCGAATCCGGCTGCCGCTATGGCCAGGCCGACCGCCACCATCGTGCTGGCCTGCATGGGAACGAACACACACACGGTTTGTTGACCGAAGGACAAGGGCAGAAGCCCCGCCGGCAGCACGCACAGCGGGCCGGGCACGCCGCCACCATCCTGACACGGCACAGCGGAGTGACACGCTCAGCTGGGGGCTCGGGGCCCGCGGGGACACGGCGAGGGCAGCGGGGCGGGGACCCCCGAGCTGCGGGGGACGAGGGGAACCCGGCCCGGCGGCGCAGCGTTCACTGCGGGGGATGCGGCGCCCTCGCTCCCCGGCCAAGGCCGAGGCAGCCCTCGGGCCCTCGGGAGCCGCCGGGCCGGGCACCACCAGCGCCCCTCACTCACCATGTCCGCCCCGAGCGCGGCCCGGCACGGCCCCGCACAGCCGCCGCAAAGCGCGGCCGCTGCCGTAAAGCGCGGGGCGGGAACGGCGCCGGGACCCGCCCCGGAAATGGGCGGGGCCTGAGGGGCGGGGACAGGGCCTGAGGGGCGGGGACAGGGCCTGAGGGGCGGGGACAGGGCCTGAGGGGCGGGGACAGAGTCTGAGGGGCGGGGACAGAGCCTGAGGGGCGGGGACAGGGCCTGAGGGGCGGGGACAGAGTCTGAGGGGCGGGGACAGGGCCTGAGGGGCGGGGACAGGGCCTGAGGGGCGGGGACAAGGCCTGAGGGGCGGGGACAAGGCCTGAGGGGCGGGGACAGGGCCTGAGGGGCGGGGACAGGGCCTGAGGGGCGGGGACAAGGCCTGAGGGGCGGGGACAGGGTCTGAGGGGCGGGGACAGAGTCTGAGGGGCGGGGACAGGGCCTGAGGGGCGGGGACAAGGCCTGAGGGGCGGGGACAGGGTCTGAGGGGCGGGGACAGAGTCTGAGGGGCGGGGACAGAGTCTGAGGGGCGGGGACAGGGCCTGAGGGGCGGGGTGGGGACAGGGACTGCTCAGGGCTCGGGGTTATCGAAGTCATTGTACAGACCTTACTGTTAATGTAATCAAGCGATTTCAACCATGGTCTATAGGCTTCTATACGCCAGATTAGCTTTTTCGCTTTTTCAAAAACAAAAGAATTTTTTCAGTCCCTGAGGTGAATGTGTCCAGTTCTGGGCTCCTCCGTACGAGAAAGATAAGGAGCTGCTGGAGGGGTTCCAGACCCTCAAACGGTTTGGAGCATCTCTTGTGAGGAGAGACTGTGGGAGCTGGGCCTGTTCGGTCTGGAGAAGAGAAGTCTGACAGGGGATCTCATTAATTCACATAAATATCTCCAAGGTGGCGGCCAACAGGATGGTGCCAGACTCTTTTCGGTGTTTCCCAGCAACAGGATGAGGAGCAAGCCATAAACTAAAACACTCATGTTCACCTCAACATGAGGAGAAGCTGGTGCACGCTGAGCGTGGCAGAGCGCTGGAACAGCTGCCCTGGGGGGTCATGGGTCCCCCTCACCTGGGTGAATGACCTGCTCCGGGTGACCCTGCCTTGTTAGGGCGCTTGGGCTGGATCAGCTCCCAACCCTGACAATTCTGTGGTTCTCCCATTTTCCCGCGTCCTTTATCCCGGTGTGCTCCCGGTGTGTGCCGCGTTCTCCGTGCGCTGAGCTCTCCCGCACGGGCAGGACGGGCCGGGATTGCTCCGATTGCTGCGGGACCAGGGGCGATTACGGGCACGGAGCTGGTGTTTGAGCACTGTCAATAACATCGTGTCATCTGTTACGGGCACGGTGTATCACGCAGTGCAGCAGTGTCGGTCTGTCCGTCCGTGGCCCCGGTTTGAGGGTGCAGATTTGGAAGCTCAGTAGCTCGGCAGGGAGACCGCGCCAGCTGTAGCCCGGAGGTGCTCTGTAAATGTCAGAGCTCAAGGCTCAGAGTCCTGCCGTCCGACTGACACTTAGGGAAAGATTTTCTGCCGTTCCCTGTGCTTGTAGAACTTGTCACTGACCTCGGGGACTCCTGGAGGACCCAGTGGCCAAAGCCAGCTGCCTTTTGGCCGCTTAAAGTCTGGGATTCACAAGCTCTCACACAAGCAGTTTGGTGTCAGAGCTGACCATTGGCTCAGAAACTTGGAATTTTCCTGGCTCTCGAGCTGGAAGACAGAATTTTCCTTCCTCGGGGTATATTTTTCTGTGAGTAATGAGTTCACTTTGAATGTGTGCTAATTTCACTTTGTGTTGAATTGTTTTCCTCACTAAAACTTCAAGTGCCTGATTTTTTATCTCCTAAGGTAATATTTGCAGATGTCTCCTGCCTCTTTCCTTCCCTGTCATTCTAACAGCACTACAAGGAAATAACCTGCTTTAAAAGGGATAGAAGAAAGGTTTTAGTTAAGGTACTTGTACTGCTGTACAAGTGTTTCCTGAGGTGGAAGTAAAAGGAAACTTTTATATTTGATAAATGAATTTAATCAATTCATGGCAGAGGCACAAGGCCCCTGACAGTCTGTAAGACATTCAAATATGGAAAGGGGAGCAACTAGAAAACAGCTAGATGATTTACTGGGGGAAAAAAGTCCCTTCAGTAAAAGTAAAGGTGTACAGGTCTAGTACATAGAAGAGGATTTGGTTTTAAGATAATTTCTTCTTTGTCCCTTTTTCTATCAAAAAAGGCTGTTCAAAACCCCCAAAACCACCAGAACAACGAAAGAAGGTTATGACTTTATAAGGGTATTACTAAGATTTAGTTTTTCATATCATCTGAACTTTTCATATCATCTGGCTTTTGCATGAGGTTTAATTTTTTCCTTCTTGAAAGAACTTTTGCTAGATCCAGATCTTGGCGACCTTCAGGAGGGAACTATCTGGAGGGGAATTTTATTTTATTTCCTTCCTTTTTCTCCCCTGTCTGTGTTTAGAGGAACTGGCAGCTCTACTGACAAAGAGGCTTTTGCAAGTTCATATTGAGATGTTCTTTCTGTAGTGAAATTTCTCATTTTTTGAGGGAAAGGCCAAATACAATGAAATGTACAAACCGGGCTGGGAATGGCTTGATAATGTACCTAATTCTTCTCCTGTGAAAGCCCTTTAAAGAAAATCCAGAAAGGGAGATCTCAGAATCTTAAGCAAGACTGTGCTTGCTTAAGAGATTTCGTCTTTATTAAGGAGAAAGGAAAATTAGTGGGAAGGGCTGGCAAGAGTGGAGGCAGGATGAAGGAATTTGCATTATTGGTATATGTAATATACCAGCAACTGGACAAGACTGAGCCTAGGGGTGGAATAATTTGATTTTTATTATTAGGTGAAACAATACATTGTATCAAGATGAAATGTCATAATTCCTTTTAAGCATGCTGTATATATTTTTACACTGAGACAGCTCAAACTTTGTTTCTTCCCACAGTTGTGCCTCCCTCTCAGAGATAAAGGAGAACTAGAACCAGCTTGGACATCATGGAGAGTGAAATCAAAGTTCTGTTTGATTTGCCTGGTGAGTTCATTTTACAGCTCCTTATTCCTCTGCATCTCCTATTGCTCAGCCTTGTGGTGGGGTATGGAAGGTCATTCCCAGGGGAAAATTAGTAAGTTCTGATGGGCTCAAGTGAAACAGGTGCACTACAGTTTTTTATCCCTTTTTCAGAATCTGTATTTGAAATCAGGAGGGAGGCAGAATTATTCAGTGTTGGAGAAATACACTCTCAGTTGGAGTATATAACCTTTTATTTTGCTTGTGTTCCTAAACTGTTCCCTTTCTATAAGCCAGAGAAACCCCAAAGCTTTTCTAGCTTCTTCTGTGTTTTACTGTACTACTTTCTTCAGGTTTCCACTCTGGGGTTAAAATGCCTCATGATAGAAGATTGTATTGGAAGCTTTATCTTATAGGATGATGCAAAGCAGCTGGTACATGGTACATAAAGAAACTTTTCTGTTTAACAGACTCTTTCTGCAGAAATCTGTCTGTACTTGCTCTTAACTGTGTCTTCCACAAACTGAACAGAAGGTGAAATAGATAGCTGTGCTTGCAGAAGGTTTGTGGTGTAGCTGTCAAAATGCCTTTAAGGCTGTTAAACATTTATTTAAGTCAAAATCCCAGTTCTGTGTTGTCACAGGCACAGCTGGTCAAAGCTTACACTGCTTGTTCCTGCATGTGCAGTGACTGGACTACCAGGTTGTTAAAGGCTTGCAGAACTTCTGCTTGGGGCACCAAGACACAGAATTTCTAAGACCTTTTTAACACATTTTTTATTATTTTAAGATACATATAATGAAATTTAAGTTTATATAGAATATTTTGGGATTTTTTTTCCCTGTGAACTTTATTCCTATTTTTCCCCCTACTCCACCGTCTTTTGCTATGCCAGTCTGCCATTTATAATTTTCATATCTCTTCATTTTCACTTGTCCCTTTTCAAATTTTACTCTCTTTTTTGTGCCCAACATCACTACCAGAGTACAATGCCACACGCTCTTACCTGTGGCTAAATGGCCTTGGTGTATATGTAGCATCACTCTGT
Source organism: Sylvia atricapilla (assembly GCF_009819655.1). Taxonomy (NCBI): domain Eukaryota; kingdom Metazoa; phylum Chordata; class Aves; order Passeriformes; family Sylviidae; genus Sylvia; species Sylvia atricapilla. The sequence continues at coordinate 7,306,916 of NC_089149.1, forward strand.
CATTAAACTGGTAATCATAATTATTAGAGCATAGTGTGGATGACACTAATTATAAAGTGAGATTCTCTCTCTTGGTAAGAATAGTTGTGGATTTTCTAATCAGACAAAGCCAGCTTTCAGTGTACTTTGACAGCAGGTGTGAAGTATGTGTGACTGGCAGGTAGCATATCCATGTTCGTGGCACTCACAAGAGAGCTGGCTCACACAAGCCAATCTGACTTACAGGGGGCATTATTTGACTCCCTGGCTGAGTTATAAAACAGATTAAGATTGCTGGAAAGTGATGGAGGGGCAAAGTTTGTCATTGTGAGTAAATGAGTCACAGAACTCCATGAAGATGAGCTAAGGGATACAGAATTTACATGTGAATATGTTGTCTTGCAAGAACTTTTGAAGTCAAGTTTGATACTTGGATTTTTTTTCCTGTATTGTTCTGAGTTATGCTTCTTATTGAGGGCCCAGTGAGCAGCATGAGAGAGCTGAGATTAACAGGGAGTCTTTCTAACAGCTACGACACTGAAATTGTGCATAACAAGTGGTCTGGAAAATTGCAATTCCTGCTGGAGTGATACTGAGCTGGCACAGGGCACTGACATGCAGCCCCTCTAGTTGCAGTGTCTTTTACCAGGGACCTGTTTGTGAAACAAAAAAGCCACAAAAGTTTTGGGATTTACCCAGACTTGGCTTCTAATGCACCCTGAAGTGTTCCTTCAGGTCATGACCATGACATCTCTTCTGGGAATCCCCCAGTTTCCATCTGAGGCAGGTACATGTATTTTAAACATCTGCAGCTACAGCAGGGCACAGGGCACCTTTGTCCTCCCTTTTGCACCTCTAAACCAGTGCTTGCTTTCCTCACACTGAAAGGCCGAGGTGTGCTATTGGCATAAATTACAGGAGTATTATAGAGTGATGGGTATCATTGATGGTAATGCATGTCCTACAGTTAGGGCCCTCCAGCTTTCCAAATGTGTCCACTCTGCACACACCTTGTGACTTGTACACAACTCCTAGTTTGCTGTTAATGCAGCTCTCTTTGATACTAAATACAAACTGTGAAATGTACAGAATGTGCACTGTTGTTGCCTCCACAGAAAAAAGAAACTTCAAAAAACTTCCATGACTTACTCATTTGAATTCATAGAGCAATTTGATGGATTTTCCTGCTAATTATGCAATTCATCTGCTAGGAGATGTGTTCTTGTTCAGTCTGTATTGTTAAATTAATGCAGCATCTCCATATGCATCAATGTGCTTGTATGGAAAGTACATTGACAAGTGTGAACAAGTTAAACACATGAATTAAATTTGCAGGGTCATTTGCTTTAAGTCTAGGCTTAAATATACAATGCTGATTTTTCTGTCAGTCCTCATTCTGCTTCTTAA